>NC_084580.2:24062500-24365000 GCF_033978685.3 Nerophis lumbriciformis
CATGGACAGTGAGTGGGCAAAACTGAGGTCAACATTACATCAAGCTGCCTCTGAAACCATCGGCTTTACTCAGAAGCACCATCAAGACTGGTTCGACAACAGCTCGGTAGAAATACAGGAGCTGCTGGACGCCAAGCGCAAAGCCCATGCTGCCCTGCTCTCCAACCCTCACTCTCCATCACTCCTCCACCATTATAAAACAACCAGAGCAGAGACACAGAAACAACTGCGGCTCATGGAAAATGAGTGGTGGCTCAAAAAAGCCCAGGAGATCCAGGGATATGCAGATGCTAATAATACCTACGCATTCTACGCTGCTGCAAAATCCATCTATGGCCCACAAAAGCGAAGCATCGCTCCAGTAAGATCCGCAGACGGACATGTGTTATTCAAGGATAAACAACAAATTCTTGAGCGTTGGGCTGAGCACTTCGACTCACTGCTCAATAAAATAAACCCCTCTGATCCATTAGTGCTCAATGCACTCCCAGATCTCCCGCCTTCTCCCTTCCTTGATGACCCTCCCATGTTCAGTGAGGTTCTTACTGCAATCAGGAGTCTCAAAAACAACAAGAGCCCTGGCCCTGACGGAATTCCGGCTGAGATCCTAAAGAAGGGAGGCTATCTACTAAAGCGGAAGCTGTTTCACTTCATACTAGCCATCTGGCACAGGGAGGCCCTGCCTCAAGAATGGAAAGACAGCAACATCGTCACCATCTACAAGAGGAAAGGAGATAAATCATCTTGTGGAAATAGTCGTGGCATCTCCCTTCTCTCAGTGGCCGGCAAGGTACTTGCAAAGATTATGCTTTCTCGCCTTACATTTCTAACAGAGGGCATCCTCCCAGAGACACAGTGTGGCTTCAGAAAGAACCGAAGTACACTAGACATGATCTTCGCTGCCCGTCAAATCCAGGAGAAATGCAGGGAACAAAACAAGGACCTCTACATTACCTTTATTGACCTCACCAAGGCCTTTGACACAGTTGACCGTGATTTGCTCTGGAGCATCCTCAAGAAGTTTGGTGTCCCCCCCAAGTTTCTCAACATACTAAAACAGTTTCATGATGGTATGCAGGCCTGTGTACTTGTAGGCAGTGAGCAGTCCTCCTCTTTCCCCGTGAAAGTAGGGGTGAAGCAGGGGTGTGTACTGGCCCCAGCGATCTTCAATCTTTTCCTGGCAGCAGCCACACTCCTATTCCGGCAGTCCATCACGAAGGATAGTGGTGTCTCCATCGAGTTTCGCCTGGATGGGAGCCTATTCAACATCCGGCGCCTACAGGCAAAGACGAAGATGGCAGGCACCAACATCCAGGAGCTGCAATATGCAGACGACTGCGCACTCCTCGCTCACACTCCTGATGCCATGCAGCATGCACTAGACACCATGTCATCAGTCTACCGCTCACTAGGTCTGGTGATCAACATTCAGAAAACAGAGGTTCTCATCCAGGAGAGGTCCCCATCCCCTACACCCCCTGTCTTTACCATCAGCGGCACACCCCTCAAGCTCGTTGAGCAGTTTTGCTACCTCGGCAGTATTCTGACCCCAACATGCCAGATTGATGATGACATCCAGGCTCGTATCAACTCAGCCTCCTCTGCCTTTGGAAGACTGCGCTCCCGGGTGTTTGAAAACAACCACCTTCGAACCTCAACGAAAGTGTTAGTCTACAGGGCGGTGTGTGTTTCAACTCTGCTGTATGGGTCAGAAGCCTGGACAATATACCGCAGACACATCCGCTGCCTTGATGCATTTAACATCAGATGTCTCCAACGCATTCTTGGCATCACATGGCAGGACCGAGTTCCTCATACGGACATCTTGCAGCGCACTGAGTCCATAAGCATAGAGGCCACCCTGGCAAAGCGACAACTCCGGTGGGTTGGTCACACCATCCGGATGCCAGGACACCGATTGCCTCGTCAGATGCTTTATGGTCAGCTCCTTTCAGCCAGCAGAAAGCCCGGAGGACAAAAGCTGAGGTACAAAGACCAACTGAAAGGGATATTGAAGAGGTGCAACATCAAACCCCACGAACTTGAGACAGCTGCAGCCAATCGATCGCTGTGGCGTTTGCTGTGCCATGACGGGGTCATGTATCTGGAGGAGTGTCGGAACCAACACCGGAGGGATCAGCGGAGGCGAAGACACCACCCTGCAGTTCCAGAACCATCCCAGCCCCCTGATCCAGGCCTGACATGTCCCCACTGTGGCAGGACGTGTGGTTCCAGGATCGGACTTCATAGTCATATGGCGTGGCATCGTCGCCAGCAACGATAGCCACCGACCAGAGCAACAAAATGGAAGCTACGTCATCTTCGACTACGATGGACCGCCTAAGCAAGTGTGTGTATATATGTGTATATATATATATATATGTATATGTGTATATATACATATATATGTGTATATATACATATATATATATATATATATATATATATATATATATATATATATATATATATATATATATATATATATATATATATATGTATGTATGTATATATAATCTCCTGATGATTGAGGGAACCCCCTCATGAAACAGGCCTGTAGAGATGAAGTAGTCTTGTGATTTTTTTCCCCACACATACATATATACACACACACACATATATATATATATATATATATATGTGTGTGTGTATATATGTATGTGTGTGTGTGTGTGTGTATATATATATATATATATATATGTGTATGTATATATGATAGATGATAATATTAAGTATACATTTGGCCAACGATAGAGATTTTAAAGGGGCCCTATTATACAAAACCAACTTGTCTTACCTATGGTAATTGGGATCTGCATTAATCCTGAAAATATGAAATCAGATCATGGTGGTATTGCAGAGATATTTATAAAACAATCTTGCCTTACTTTCTACTTCCGCCAAACGAACTGTTTGGAAAGTGCCCAGTTGGTGACATCACAAATTGGAAAAACCATCAGCGGATTATCCATACATGGTATAAAAGTAGCCAGAGTGCCTTGTGTGCGTACGCCATTGGTCAATAAGATCCTTCTTTTCTCTATCCTCTTGTTGTGGGGCCGACTGGCTCGTACATGGACATGCATCCTCCGCTGTTGCCATTTCTAATACAAAGTAGTGTACAGTTCAAACTTATATATGTCTGTAGACTCGCTATGGAATCGTCAAAAACTACAAACCCCGTTTCCATATGAGTTGGGAAATTGTGTTAGATGTAAATATAAACGGAATACAATGATTTGCTAATCATTTTCAACTCATATTCAGTTGAATATGCTACAAAGACAACATATTTGATGTTCAAACTCATAAACTTTATTTTTTTTTTGCAAATAATAATTAAGTAGGAATTTCATGGCTGCAACACGTGCCAAAGTAGTTGGGAAAGGGCATGTTCACCACTGTGTTACATGGCCTTTCCTTTTAACAACACTCAATAAACGATTGGGAACTGAGGAAACTAATTGTTGAAGCTTTGAAAGTGGAATTCATCCCATTCTTGTTTAATGTAGAGCTTCAGTCGTTCAACAGTCCGGGGTCTCCGCTGTCGTATTTTACGCTTCATAATGCGCCACACATTTTTGATGGGAGACAGGTCTTGACCGCAGGCGGGCCAGGAAAGTACCCGCACTCTTTTTTTTACGAAGCCACGCTGTTGTAACACGTGCTGAATGTGGCTTGGCATTGTCTTGCTGAAATAAGCAGGGGCGTCCATGAAAAAGACGGCGCTTAGATGGCAGCATATGTTGTTCCAAAACCTGTATGTACCTTTCAGCATTAATGGTGCCTTCACAGATGTGTAAGTTACCCATGCTTTGGGCACTAATACACCCCCATACCATCACACATGCTGCCTTTTACACTTTGCGTCGATAACAGTCTGGATGGTTCGCTTCCCCTTTGGTCCGGATGACACGATGTGGAATATTTCCAAAAACAATTTGAAATGTGGACTCGTCAGACCACAGAACACTTTTCCACTTTGCATGAGTCCATCTTAGATGATCTCGGGCCCAGAGAAGCCGGCGGCGTTTCTGGGTGTTGTTGATAAATGGCTTTCGCTTTGCATAGTAGAGCTTTAACTTGCACTTACAGATGTAGCGACCAACTGTATTTAGTGACAGTGGTTTTCTGAAGTGTTCCTGAGCCCATGTGGTGATATCCTTTAGAGATTGATGTGGGTTTTTGATACAGTGCCGTCTGAGGGATCGAAGGTCACGGTCATTCAATGTTGGTTTCCGGCCATGCCGCTTACGTGGAGTGATTTCTCCAGATTCTCTGAACCTTTTGATGATATTATGGACCGTAGATGTTGAAATCCCTAAATTTCTTGCAATTGCACTTTGAGAAACGTTGTTCTTAAACTGTTTGACTATTTGCTTACGCAGTTGTGGACAAAGGGGTGTACCTCGCCACATCCTTTCTTGTGAAAGCATTTTTTGGGAAGCTGTTTTTATACCCAATCATGGCACCCACCTGTTCCCAATTTGCCTGTTCACCTGTGGGATGTTCCAAATAAGTGTTTGATGAGCATTCCTCAACTTTATCAGTATTTATTGCCACCTTTCCCAACTTCTTTGTCACGTGGTGCTGGCATCAAAATCTAAAGTTAATGATTATTTGCAAAAACAAAAAATGTTTATGAGTTTGAACATCAAATATGTTGTCTTTGTAGCATATTCAATTGAATATGGCTTGAAAATGATTTTCAAATCATTGTATTCCGTTTATATTTACATCTAACACAATTTCCCAACTCATATGGAAACGGGGTTTGTACAACAAAGTGGGCGGGGAAAAGACGCTGTCAAAGTGGAGGCACGTTGATAGAAATAAAATGATATGTGGATGTTGTGCTTACTTGGAGTGTGATGAAGCTGTGAGGACTCAGGTAGTTTGTCTTCATGCTCTTCAGTCTTCACAGAGACAACAGTCAGTGGAAACTTGCTGACATCATCCTCCTCCTGCCCTAGAAGACACTCTCCCTCCTGAGTGATCCACACTTCCTCCTCTTCCTCTTTAATGTGGGGGGGCTGTGGATCCTCCTCTTCCTCTTTAATGTGAGGGGGCTGCTGGACGTCTGTTGGGTAAATAAGTAAATAAAATAAAGAGAGAATAGAAATAGTTTTGGACTGACATTGTTAACACCATGACATTATTTGTGTTGAAAGTGTGTAGCTAAACCAGCGTTGGCGCTAAGAATTTTCAAAATGGGGTGCCACAGTATAATTTTGGGGTCCCAATTTTTTGTAATTGGTGAGGTCACACACTGATGTTGGTGGAGAAGGCCTGGTTCTTTCATTCATCCCAAAGGTGTTCTATCAGGTTCAGGTCAGGACTCTGTGCAGGCCAGTCAAGTTCATCCACACCAGACGCTGACATCCATGTCTTTATTGACTTTGCTTTGTGCACTGGTGCACAGTCATGTTGGAAGAGGAAGGGGATGCAAAAAGTCCCGGGATGCAAAAATGTCCAAAACGCAAAAGTGAGAAAAAGTCGTCAAAAGTCCCCCCAAATTTTCTAAATACCTACCCAGGTTCGAGTCCTGCAAGTCCCGCCGCCGGCCGCGCAAGTCAAAATGTCCATAACACACCCAGCCGAGTCCCACGGCGGGTGGGGGGTAAAAGTTGGAAAAGTCGGCAAAAGTCCCAAAAATGTTCAAAATACCTACCCAGGTTGGAGTCCCACAAGTCCCGCCACTGGCCGGGATGCCTAAAATGTCCAAAACGCGCCCAGCAAAGTCCCACAGGAAGGCGGGGAGAAAAGTGAGAAAAGTCGGTAAAATGTTCAAAAATCACACCCGGGTTCGAGGTAGAGACTCATGTGGGACTCCAACCTGGGTAGGTATTTTGAACATTTTTGGGACTTTGGCCGACTTTTCCAACTTTTATCTCCCGTCCCCGTGGGACTGGGATGGGTGGGTTATGGACATTTTGGGCGTCCTGGGACTTGTGCGGCCGGCGGCGGGACTTGTGGGACTCGAACCTGGGTAGGTATTTTGAACATTTTTGGGGACTTTTGACGACTTTTTCTCACTTTTGTGTTTTGGACATTTTTGCATTCCGTGACTTGTGCGGCCGGCGGCGGGAATCGTGAGACTGGAACACGGGGAAGTATTTTGGACAAAATTGGGACTTTTGACCATTTTGGCCGCCTTTTCCGCTCTCCTTCCCCGCCTTCCTGTGCACCATTGCTGGGTTTGTTTTGGACATTTGGACAAAAATAGTTTCAAGCATGTTTTACTCAATATAGGTCATCAAATCTCAGCAACAAGCTGTAATATCTTACTGAGATCATTTAGGAGCAAAACACTTAAAACAAGTAAAACACTCGAACATAAAATCTTATGTATGGCTGCGCAAGGTAAATGTTGGAAAAGTCGGCAAAAGTCCCAAAAATGTTCAAAATACCTACCCAGGTTGGAGTCCCACAAGTCCCGCCACTGGCCGGGATGCCTAAAATGTCCAAAACGCGCCCAGCAAAGTCCCACGGGAAAGCGGGGAGAAAAGTGAGGAAAGTCGGTAAAATGTTCAAAAATCACACCCGGGTTCGAGGTTGAGACTCATGTGGGACTCCAACCTGGGTAGGTATTTTGAACATTTTTGGGACTTTTGCCGACTTCTCAAACTTTTATCCCTCCTCCCCATGGAACTGGGCTGGATGTGTTATGGACATTTTGAGCATCCCGGGACTCGTGCGGCGGGACTTGTGGGACTCGAACCTGGGTAGGTATTTTCAACATTTTTGGGGACTTTTGACAAATTTTTCTCACTTTTGCGCTTTGGACATTTTTTGCATCCCGGGACTTGTACGGCCGGCGGCGGGACTCGTGGCACTGGAACCCGGGGAGGTATTTTGGACAAAATTGTGACTTTTTACCATTTTGGCCGCCTTTTCCCCTCTCCTTCCCGCTTTCCTGTGCACCATTGCTGGGTGTGTTTTGGACATTTGGATGAAAATAGTTTCAAGCGCGTTTTACTCAATATAGGTCATCAAATCTCAGCAACAAGCTGTAATATCTTACTGAGATCATTTAGGACCAAAACCCTTAAAACAAGTAAAACACTTGAACATAAAATCTGCTTAGTGAGAAGAATTATCTTATCAGACAGAAAATAAGCAAATATCACCTTTATTTGAGATATTTCATCTTACTTAGATTTCACTTTTTGCAGTGAAACTGTCTCCTTTTCATGAACAATATAAAAACAAAGCAGTGTGTCATCCTCACAAGACAATTCACCTTTCTATTAACAATATATTTAAGAATAGTGTCAATAGTGAAATATAAAGTTAGTAAAGATGTGAGAGTAAGAAGTCAACAAACCTGTTCTGTGTAACACAACTTGATGTTTCTTGAAAACAGCGTCCAGTAGTTGATGTTGACGCTCCTTCTCCTCTTTTGTTGGACAAAGTTCCTCCTCATACTTTGCTATCGTTCTTTCGCACATTTTCACACAATCACAACACTTTACACTCACATTTGATCTCTACTTAGCGTTGTGTTGACAACGTCCGCGTCTCTTTGTTAGCAGCTAACAAGCTAAGCTAACGGGGAAGCTAAGCTAACTGGCAAGCGAAGCTAGCACGAGTGCGCTCAGACTAATGCATCCGAATAGAAACAATTATTAACGATATTTACTCTATTAAACGACGCACTGATGAAGAACACAGAACAATAACGTCTTCTCTGTCAAACGCCATCTTGTATTTTGTTTGCTTCGGTACCGGGTGCTGCGGGGCAGGGAGTTCGGCCGCCATCTTGAGCCGGTCAAGCTGCGCGCGCAGCTTTTGTAAGCGACCGCCCACTGAGGATATATATATATATATATTTATCTTTTTTTATTTATTTTTTTTTTTTTAATGAATAATTAATGCAAGCAAAATGTGACGTAAATAAAACTAACATGTGTCTATATAGTTCATTATTTTAGTATGCACGAAGCAGAAATAATTAGAATACACTATGGACTGGGTTTGCTTGATTGTTAAAAAGATGCACATATATTGATTGTTTATTACTGATATTTAGGAATACAGAAGTGTAATTTGTTTCAAAATACACTATTTTGTGCATTACTGATTATTTAAAAATATCGAATTCATGTTTCAAAATTAGAAGTATAGAATATTCTGTAAACATCAAATTATAGGAATATTATACTTTACTCCAGGTGTGTCAAAGGTACGGCTCGAGGGCCGGATCAGGCCCGCCAACAGGTTTTACCTGGCCCGTGGGATGAGTTCGCTAAGTATAAAAATGAACCTGAAATTTTTGAATGAAAGAAACAGCTGTTCTAAATGTGTCCACTGGAGGTCGCAATAGCAATTCTTTGTATCTTTGTAGATATGTACAAAATAAACCACGTGATGTGAGTACATCAGTCGAGGAAAATGATCAAACTACATAAATAACATCCTGTAGTGTGATTTTGATATCATTTTCTTATCTTGATAGCTTGAAAATGAACACCAATGAGTTGACTGATGAACATTATCACATAATGTATTCAGAAAATAGAAATAACGACAAATAAAGTATATCCATCCATCCATCCATCTTCTTCCGCTTATCCGAGGTCGGGTCGCGGGGGCAGCAGCCTAAGCAGGGAAGCCCAGACTTCACTCTCCCCAGCCACTTCGTCCAGCTCTTCCCGGGGGATCCCGAGGCGTTCCCAGGCCAGCCGGGAGACATAGTCTTCCCAACGTGTCCTGGGTCTTCCCCGCGGCCTCCTACCGGTCGGACGTGCCCTAAACACCTCCCTAGGGAGGCGTTCGAGTGGCATCCTGACCAGATGCCCGAACCACCTCATCTGGCTCCTCTCCATGTGGAGGAGCAGCGGCTTTACTTTGAGCCCCCCCCGGATGGCAGAGCTTCTCACCCTATCTCTAAGGGAGAGCCCCGCCACCCGGCGGAGGAAACTCATTTCGGCCGCTTGTACCCGTGATCTTGTCCTTTCGGTCATAACCCAAAGCTCATGACCATAGGTGAGGATGGGAACGTAGATCGACCGGTAAATTGAGAGCTTTGCCTTCCGGCTCAGCTCCTTCTTCACCACAACGGATCGATACAGCGTCCGCATTACTGAAGACGCCGCACCGATCCGCCTGTCGATCTCACGATCCACTCTTCCCTCACTCGTGAACAAGACTCCGAGGTACTTGAACTCCTCCACTTGGGGCAAGATCTCCTCCCCAACCCGGAGATGGCACTCCACCCTTTTCCGGGCGAGAACCATGGACTCGGACTTGGAGGTGCTGATTCTCATCCCAGTCGCTTCACACTCGGCTGCGAACCGATCCAGTGAGAACTGAAGATCCTGGACCACATCATCTGCAAAAAGCAGAGACCTAATCCTGCAGCCACCAAACCAGATCCCCTCAACGCCTTGACTGCGCCTAGAAATTCTGTCCATAAAAGTTATGAACAGAATGGGTGACAAAGGGCAGCCTTGGTGGAGTCCAACCCTCACTGGAAACGTGTCCGACTTACTGCCGGCAATGCGGACCAAGCTCTGACACTGATCATACAGGGAGCGGACTGCCACAATCAGACAGTCCGATACCTTATACTCTCTGAGCACTCCCCACAGGACTTCCCGAGGGACACGGTCGAATGCCTTCTCCAAGTCCACAAAACACATGTAGACTGGTTGGGCAAACTCCCATGCACCCTCAAGGACCCTGCCGAGAGTATAGAGCTGGTCCACAGTTCCACGACCAGGACGAAAACCACACTGGTCCTCCTGAATCCGAGGTTCGACTATCCGGCGTAGCCTCCTCTCCAGTACACCTGAATAGACCTTACCGGGAAGGCTGAGGAGTGTGATCCCACGATAGTTAGAGCACACCCTCCGGTGAAGGGGAGAAATAAAGTATATATACTAGGTAATTGTAAAAAAACAAAAAACAACAAGAACATTATGATTTGTACAATTCCAGAATGTGCTTGTTCTATTTTTAAACAAAGAAAACAATCTGAAGTTGTCTTTATTTTGAAGTTATCGTGCCGTGATTTTACCAGTCCTGCCCACTTGGGAGTAGATTTTTCTCCATGTGGTCTCGCATCTAAAATGAGTTTGACACCCCTGCTTTAATCACATGCTTTTAATGCAGCGTTTGCAGCTTCAAATCTGACATGACTTCTACTTCTTGCCAAAATGAAAGGGTTTCTTCCACAGGCTGACTTTTAAAGAGCTATGCATGCATTTGTGACGTCACGCCTGGACTACTGTCATTCTTTGTACGTAGGCCTGGATCAGGTCTCTCTCCGGCGGCTGCCGCGCTTGCAGAACTCTTCTGCTCGTCTTTGAACCAAAACCAAACGACGTGAGCACATTACCTCTGTACTGGTCTCCCTTCATTGGCTCCCAGTCACTTTTAAAGCTTGTTTGAAAATGTATTGTTTTTCAATGCTTGCACCAAGTAACCCCGCCCAATCTTATTGAGTTGCTTCAGTCTTATTCTCCCGGCAGGACCCTGAGGTCTTCAGACCAGCTCCTCCTGGCTGTCCCTAAAACCAGACTCAAAACCAGAGGAGGTAGAGCCTTCTCAGTGGACTGTGGAACAACCTTCCACGATCCATTAGATCCTCCCAGTCTTTGAGCCAATTTAAATTTAGGTTAAAAACCAGTCCAAACTGGATATCTTGTTTTTTAAAATTTTTATTCCATCCATCCATTTTCTTCCGCTTATCTGAGGTCGGGTCGTGGGGTCAGCAGCCTAAGCAGGGAAGCCCAGACTTCCCTCTCTCCAGTCACTTCGTCCAGCTCTTCCCGGGGGTCATAACCCAAAGTTCATGACCATAGGTGAGGATGGTGTCGGAGGCAGATATTTACATATATCTGTATTTAAGTGTTACTTCTTTAATTTCATAATCATATTACAAAACAGCTAGTGTTTTTCTTCCAATTGTGGTCTTTTGGTTGTCTGCAAATACTGTGTGCTAACCTTGGGTATAGAATGTAAGAAAGAGAGATACTCCTTCTTCTTATCTATTCTTCTGTCCAGATGCGGAGGACAATGGGCATGTGTTTGGGCTGAAAAAACAAGACAGCGAGGGTGGGATGGAGAGAGACTTGATAGAATAGAAGGTTTCCATATTTTTTAGGGCAGACCATCTTAGCTAAGCGATTGAATGTTCTATGCTGGACTGGTCTCATATACATTTACAAAGCTTTGCAAATATATTACAAAATACCTATGCTGTCTCTGGTGGTTCTTTTACTCAGCTTTAAGTGTCGTAAAGAGCTTGGGAGCGACGACCAGAAACTTGAATTCCCTGGGAGGAACAACTGGTCGAAACGCAACAATTGAAACGTAGATCGACCGGTAAATTGAGAGCTTTGCCTTCCGGCTCAGCTCCTTCTTCACCACAACGGATCGACACAGCGTCCGCATTACTGAAGACGCCGCACTGATCGGCCTGTCAATCTCAACATCCACTCTTCCCTCACTCGTGAGCAAGACTCCTAGGTACTTGAACTCCTCCACTTGGGGCAAGATCTCCTCCCCAACTTGGAGATGGCACTCCACACTTTACCAGGAGTGTTGAGCGAGGTGCGGAAGTCCATGGAGGGCAAGGCAAGCTCGGAGATCCAGGGACAGGAAGGAGGTCATGGGCAAGAGCAAGGCGTAAAAGTCTGTGTCCAGGCGGGAGGTCGAGAGCCAAAGAGGCAGCCAGGGAACCGGAGACAATACGGGGAGACGAGACACACAGCTCGTGACCAGGAAACGGAGGAATGCTGCTGGATTGCGACAAGGGACACAAGACAAATGAACGCAGAGAGAGAGAGTGTGCGCATAGAGCTAGACACGTGTAGGCTTACTGTACAGAACTGGTAGCGACGTCCTGGCCCGGAACGCAGGTTTGCTCTGGCCTAAGAAGCGCAGAGGACTCATCAGCGGCAGGTGTGTGATTGCTGATTGATTGCAGCTGTGCACCGGCGCAGCTACTGCAGGAGTGGCTTGAAATTGCGCTCAGTGGAGTGCACAGATGAATGCGCATTGGAATGCGCCCGGGCCGTGACAGAACTGTTGTGATGGAGCCCTCTCAGGTTTGGAGGCTACTCTTGAATAAAGTTGGGAATATACTAGAATCATGTGTGTAAAATTTAAAAAACATCCATCCATCCATTTTCTACCGCTTGTCCCTTTTAGGGGTGGCGGGTGCTGGAGCCTATCTCAGATGCATTCGGGTGGAAGGCGGACAACATTCACACTCACATTCACACACTAGGGACCATTTAGTGTTGCCAATCAACCTATCCCCAGGTGCATGTCTTTGGAGGTGGGAGGAAGCCGG
The DNA here is from genome assembly GCF_033978685.3 of Nerophis lumbriciformis. Classification (NCBI taxonomy): domain Eukaryota; kingdom Metazoa; phylum Chordata; class Actinopteri; order Syngnathiformes; family Syngnathidae; genus Nerophis; species Nerophis lumbriciformis. Next base: position 24,074,805 of record NC_084580.2, read on the forward strand.
AGTACCCGGAGGGAACCCACGCAGTCACGGGGAGAACATGCAAACTCCACACAGAAAGATCCCGAGCCCAGGATTGAACTCAGGACTACTCGGGACCTTCGTATTGTGAGGCAGATGCACTAGCCTCTGTTCCACCGTGCTGCCCCAAGTAAGCAACATATTTTCTTTAACTGCAGCCACCTCATTTCAAAGAGGAAGGGGAGGAGCCACATCCCCCTTACTCTAAGGAGGAAGAGGAAGTGTGGATCACTCAGGAGGGAGAGTGTCTTCTAGGGCAGGAGGAGGATGATGTCAGCAAGTTTCCACTGACTGTTGTCTCTGTGAAGACTGAAGAGCATGAAGACAAACCACCTGAGTCCTCACAGCTTCATCACAGTCCAAGTAAGCACAACATCCACATATCATTTATTACAATGTTTGGAACACATTTTTATCCAGGCTCCAACATTCTCTCTCAGGGTGAAGGTATACTTGCTTTTTAACACGACCATTTCCAATAAACATGTTTATTGATCGTCAACAGTATAATTACTGGTTTGCAACCATGTGACCTAGACGCCGCTCCCCCCCTTACCTCACATGGTCTGATAAAAGCGACACATTCAACATGGCTGCTGTTTATTTACGCTCATGTCAGCGTATTTTAACGGTCTAGTGGTGAACGACTTGGTGCCTGGAGAAAAAACCAGACTGTTGAAACGTGTTTGTCACGACCCGGGCGCATTGCCAATGCGCACTCATCTGTGCGCTCTGCTGATTGCACCTCCATGAGCACACCTGCGCGCGCCACTCCTGCTGAGGCTGCGCCAGTGCAATCACCAGCAATCAGCGCACCTGAAACTGATCATTAGACGCACCTTCAAAAGCCTGCGTAACCTGCTATCCCGGGCCAGAACGTAGCTACCTATCCTGCACAGTAAGCTGTATGACATGCTCTATGCAATCCTACTCTCTGTGGTTTCTCCTCCGTGTTTCATTGTGCGTTGTCATGTGTCCCGTCGTTCCGGTTGTTCCTCTCTGGTTCTCTGGCTGCCCCTCTTGGATCTCGACACCAGCAGATGACATGGGACCCCAAACCATCACCCAACCATGCAAATTTTGCATTTCCTTTGGAAATCGAGGTCCCAGAGTCTGGAGGAAGACAGGAGAGGCACAGGATCCACGTTGCCTGAAGTCTAGTGTAAAGTTTCCACCATCAGTGATGGTTTGGGGTGCCATGTCATCTGCTGGTGTCGGTCCACTCTGTTTCCTGAGATCCAGGGTCAACGCAGCCGTCTACCAGCAAGTTTTAGAGCACTTCATGCTTCCTGCTGCTGACCTGCTCTATGGAGATGGAGATTTCAAGTTCCAACAGGACTTGGCGCCTGCACACAGCGCAAAATCTACCCGTACCTGGTTTACGGACCATGGTATTTCTGTTCTAAATTGGCCCGCCAACTCCCCTGACCTTAGCCCCATAGAAAATCTGTGGGGTATTGTGGAAAGGAAGATGCAGAATGCCAGACCCAAAAACGCAGAAGAGTTGAAGGCCACTATCAGAGCAACCTGGGCTCTCATAACACCTGAGCAGTGCCAGAAACTCATCGACTCCATGCCACGCCGCATTAACGCAGTAATTGAGGCAAAAGGAGCTCCAACCAAGTATTGAATATTGTACATGCTCATATTTTTCATTTTCATACTTTTCGGTTGGCCAACATTTCTAAAAATCCCTTTTTTGTATTAGCCTTAAGTAATATTCTAATTTTGTGACACACGGAATTTTGGATTTTCATTTGTTGCCACTTCAAATCATCAAAATTAAATGAAATAAACATTTGAATGCATCAGTCTGTGTGCAATGAATAAATATAATGTACAAGTTACACCTTTTGAATGCAATTACTGAAATAAATCAAGTTTTTCAAAATATTCTAATTTACTGGCTTTTACCTGTATTTGTTACAAAGGACGGTCATGGCTGTTACATTAATGAACATATAGCATGTAACTGTGCCAGATTGGAGTCAAAGGCTAATTTCCATCTGCCGTCCTCGGCAAGTTGATAGTATGGTCCACAAAAAGTTCAATTAGGCAGCAGTATGATAAAATACAGATTCAGATATAATAATACTGTTATGGTTGGAGGAGGGAGTTGACGACACAGACACCAGGGGGTAAGTAATGTTCAATGATTTATTATGTATATAGTCAATATATCTATATAATATTAATAAACAATACTAAATAATAACTAAACTAAGGAAATGGAGTGTGGCTAAACTAAGAGAGTATGTGTGAGGCTATGTGTATGATTAGCTGAAGTGTGCGCTTATTCCCCCCGCGACCCTGAAGGGAATAGGCGGTAGAAAATGGATGGATGGATGGATGGTGTGTTACCAAGTGTTGAAGAGAGCGAGAGGAGGGACTAAGCAGTAGGGCAGTCCGTGCACAAGCAAGCCGTCGAGGGCAGGAGAGAAGTGACAAGGTCCGTGTCCAGGCGAGGGTCGAGGATCAAGAAAGGCAGTCCAAATCCACAAGGGAACAACGGTGGATCACAATGGCTGTGGGAGGACAACAAGGACATCAGGGAAAAACGCAGAGAGAGACAGAGAGCATAAGGCTTGTCGGCTTACAGTATACAAAGGGTAACTACATTCCCGCAAGGATCCTTGGGTCAACTGGTCCTTTATCCGGCTCGAACCTCATCGGTCCCAGGTGTGCAGATTGCCGATCGCCCGCAGCCTTGCCGGCATGTGGCCGTGACGCGGCCAGCGCGAGCAGGGGGGTGTCTCGGCGCGCTGCCAGCGGAGGTGCTGGAAGACCCAGCTGCCGGGGGAAAGCGAGTTCGAGCCCGCGCCGTGACAAATACAAAACAAATGAAACGGAGACCCATATAATGTAGTGCGTTGCAGCTCAGGACAGATCAAGAATAGTCACCACAGTAGCGTAAATTCCGGACTATAAGCAGCAATTTTTTCCCCTCTATGCTTTAACCCCTGCATCTTATAAAACAGTGCAGATCATTTATACATTTTTCTTTGCTGATGGCCATAATGCAGCTATTTTTTCCCCTATGCTTTGACCCCTGCAACTTATAAAACAGTGAAGAGAATTTATACATTTTTCTTTGCTCATTGCCATAATGCAAATAGTTAAATAACCCAAAAAACAAAGCAAACACACTAATAAGGTGTGTTAATGTTTGTGCTATGGCGCCATCTTTTAGGCAAGTCCTTCCATTTAGTCCTTTCAACCGGAAGTAGAAGTACTTTTCCGTCTTCTAGCGTGTCTATTCGTACGGATTCTTCATTCCTCACTCCGAGAAGCATTTGTAAGTTTTACAATATAACTAAAACAATTCATAGTTACTAAACCGTCCGATGTGTGATGTCTGTAGGAGTTTTCATGCGTGTTCGTACATGCTGTTGTATTGTAATTACACTACCGTTGTTAGTTAATTAGCTAATATGCTAACATGTTAATGAGTGTATGTGTTAGTATTATTAACTTACAATGACATTCTTTTTGTATTGTTTAAGATTCACAAATTCATCAGTAAATTCAGCAAAACGCCACCAGAGTTATTGATTCTGTTTAGCCGATTGGACACTGATTGGGTGCGGTTACAAATTAATAAGTACTCTGTGTGGATTTGGACCTCATTTAATGACATTTCTTGTTCAAGGACGACGTATACAATGGAACAACAAGATGGATGTGCACAGCTGAATTAAGCATAATCGTATAAAAATATAAGTGGATATTTATGAAGACTGGCAGTTAGTAAATATTGTTCACAATTTTGTTCTTTTCTTTCTTGACCAACTTCATTTCATTTAATCATTTAAAAAACGTTTTTTATTGGTGTGTTTTCACGTGTTCTTTCAGTTGTGGATTTTGTCTAAAATTATTAAGAAAAACCTTTCATTTCAGTGTGTTTTCATGTGTCTTTTGAGAGAAGGATTTTGTCCGAAAACTTTCCCACAAACTGAACAGGAAAAAGGCTTCTCTCCGGTGTGTATTTTCATGTGTATTTTGAGATGTGGACTTTGTCGAAAAAGTTTACCGCACACTGAGCAGCAAAAAGGTTTTTCCTCAGTGTGCGTTCTCATGTGTATTGTTAAAGCGTGGTTCTGTCCAAAATCTTTACCGCAGACTGAGCAGGAAAAAGGTTTCTCCCCGGTGTGTATCCTCATGTGTATTTTCAAACAATGGTTGTGTTTAAAGCCTTTACCACACACTGAACATGTAAAAGGTTTTTCTCGAGAGTGAATTTTTATGTGCGCTGTCAAATGCGCCCTCTGGGAGAAACTTTTACCACAAACTGAACATATTAGTGGTTTCTCCCCCGTGTGCTTTCTCAGGTGTCTTTTCAAACACTGACTTCTTATAAAATCTTTACCGCACACTGAACAAGTAAAAGGTTTTTCTCCAGTGTGTATTTTTGCGTGTTCTTTAACATGGGACTTCTGAGAGAATCTTTTGCCACAAACAAAGCACATGAATGGTTTTTCCCCAGTATGGATTCTCTTGTGCACAGTCAGATAGGCCTTGCTGCTGAACGTTTTGTCACACTGAAAGCATTTGTTGTCTTCTTTAGAGTCTTCATCATCAGTGTCAGGAGAGTGTGACGTTGTGTCCTCACTATCTGATAGTGGAGCTAAGAGCTTGTCTGCTTGTGATCCTCCACAGTGGTCTCCATCAGCTTCTGTTGTCATGTGTTGTGTTGAGCTGCTGCTCTTCTCCTCACTTTCACTTTTGACCTCATCATCTTCACTCTTCACAGGGACACCAGTCACTGGGAACTCCAACCATTGAAGCTCCTGACTGATGCTGTGTTCCTCCTCTTCCTCTTTAATGTGGCGGCACTCTGGCTCCTCCTCTTCCTTTTTAACGCGGGGTGGCTGTGGCGTTGTCTCTTTAAAGTCGGGGGTCTGTGGCTCCTCCTCTTCCACTTTAATGTGAGGGGGTTGCGGTGTCTCTCGCTCTATCCAGCTGGAGGTCCACTCCTGCTGCCCAGGGAAAAGGTGTTCTTCACTGACGTCTGCAGGATGCAAGACAAACACAAGCATTGCTCAGTCAGCGTATGTTCCGAGGAATGACTAAAAAGGGGTCTGTCAAGATGGGGTGCTGAGTGTACAATAATAATAAAATTTGATTTTAGCAAATGGCTGCAATGAAACAAAGAGTGAACATGTAATACGAGCAATCAGCTTGATGATCTTATTCTTCAAAATCAGGTTTTTGTAAGTTTTAAAATTCAGGGAATAAGTCCCTGGAGAGAGGTGGATTTTGACTTTATTAACTAAACAATTGTATGAAATATTAGACTATAGAATATAATATAGAATAGAAAGTACTTAATTGATCCCTGGGGGAAATTCAGCACCACAGTTCGCTCACAATAAACTATAAACATTTGGGTATTTTTTAGATGTGAATAAGTCTGTCTGTTATACAGCATTATTCACATGTGAATAATATAAATACATATTATACAGCATTATTCACATGTGAATAACATAAATACAGTCTATTATACAGCATTATTCACACGTGAATAATATAAATATAGCATTATTCACATGTGAATATAAATACTGTATTATACAACATTATTCACATGTGAATAACATAAATACAGTCTATTATACAGAATCATTCACATGTGAATAATATAAATGCAGTCTATTATACAGCATTATTCACATGTGAATAATATAAATACTGTCTATTATACAACATTATTCACATGTGAATAACATAAATACAGTCTATTATACAGCATTATTCACATGTGAATAACATAAATACAGTCTATTATACAGAATCATTCACATGTGAATAATATAAATACAGTCTATTATACAGCATTATTCACATGTGAATAATATAAATAGTCTATTATACAGTATTATTCACATGTGAATAATATAAATACAGTCTATTGTACAGCATTATTCACACATGAATAATATAAATACAGCATTATTCACATGTGAATAATATAAATACAGTCTATTATACAGCATTATTCACATGTGAATAACATAAATACAGTCTATTATACAGCATTATTCACATGTGAATAATATAAATACAGTCTATTATACATCATTATGCACACGTGAATAATATAAATACAGCATTATTCACATGTGAATAATATAAATACTGTCTATTATACAACATTATTCACATGTGAATAACATAAATGCAGTCTATTATACAGCATTATTCACATGTGAATAACATAAATACAGTCTATTATACAGAATTATTCACGTGTGAATAATATAAATACAGTCTATTATACAACATTATTCACATGTGATCAATATAAATACAGTCTATTATACAGCATTATTCACATGTGAATAATGCTGTATAATAGACTGTATTTATGTTATTCACACGTGAATAACATAAATACAGTCTATTATACATAATTATTTACATGTGAATAATATAAATACAGTCTATTATACAGCATTATTCACATGTGAATAATATAAATACAGTCTATTATACAGCATTATTCACATGTGAATAATATAAATACAGTCTATTATACAGCATTATTCACATGTGAATAATATAAATACAGTCTATTATACAGCATTATTCACATGTGAATAATATAAATACAGTCTATTGTACAGCATTATTCACATGTGAATAATATAAATACAGTCTATTGTACAGCATTATTCACACGTGAAAAATATAAATACAGCATTATTCACATGTGAATAATATAAATACTGTCTATTATACAACATTATTCACATGTGAATAACATAAATACAGTCTATTATACAGCATTATTCACATGTGAATAACATAAATACAGTCTATTATACAGAATTATTCACATGTGAATAATATAAATGCAGTCTATTATACAGAATAATTCACATGTGAATAATATAAATGCAGTCTATTATACAGCATTATTCACATGTGAATAATATAAATACAGTCTATTATACAGCATTATTCACATGTGAATAACATAAATACAGTCTATTATACAGAATTATTCACATGTGAATAATATAAATACAGCATTATTCACATGTGAATAATATAAATACTGTCTATTATACAACATAATTCACATGTGAATAACATAAATACAGTCTATTATACAGCATTATTCACATGTGAATAACATAAATACAGTCTATTATACAGCATTATTAACGTGTGAATAATATAAATACAGTCTATTATACAACATTATTCACATGTGATCAATATAAATACAGTCTATTATACAGCATTATTCACACGTGAATAACATAAATACAGTCTATTATACATAATTATTTACATGTGAATAATATAAATACAGTCTATTATACAGCATTATTCACATGTGAATAATATAAATACAGTCTATTATACAGCATTATTCACATGTGAATAATATAAATACAGTCTATTATACAGCATTATTCACATGTGAATAATATAAATACAGCATTATTCACATGTGAATAATATAAATACTGTCTATTATACAACATAATTCACATGTGAATAACATAAATACAGTCTATTATACAGCATTATTCACATGTGAAAAACATAAATACAGTCTATTATACAGAATTATTCACGTGTGAATAATATAAATACAGTCTATTATACAACATTATTCACATGTGATCAATATAAATACAGTCTATTATACAGCATTATTCACACGTGAATAACATAAATACAGTCTATTATACATAATTATTTACATGTGAATAATATAAATACAGTCTATTATACAGCATTATTCACATGTGAATAATATAAATACAGTCTATTATACAGCATTATTCACATGTGAATAATATAGTCTTATAGCACCAGACTTTAAGCCACAGATATATACGTTGTGACATGAGGTATTCACACAGAAATATTTTGTACATGTCTTAATTGTTTGTTACAGTGTCTGTAACATGGCATCGAAATCAAATCAAACAAAACAAAAGTCATGGTCATGGACCCACTAGCTGTGGAAGCTAGCTCACCAATTAGCAAAACAGACTCAATAACTTCATGGTAGAGTATTGGTGAATTTACTGAGGAATTTGGGAAACATAAACAATACAAAAAGAATGCCATTGTGAGTTAATAATACTAATACAGATACTCGTAAATGTGTTAGCATATTATCTAACGCCAACGACGCGAGCATGGGACGGTTTAGTAAGTAAGAATTGTTTTGAATATTGTAAAAGTCAAAAACGTCGCTTGGAGCGATGAATGAAGAATCAACACGAGTAGCAACGCTATTTAAGAAGACGGAACAGCACTTGTACTTCCGGTCGACAGCGCTAGTCTAAACAAAGGGGCAATGCAGAGCAAATTCGTCCAAAAGATGACGTCATAGCACAAACAATAACAGTGTATTTGCTTGTCTTTTTTTTAAAACAACTTTTTGCTGTCAGCGAAGAAAAATCCATAAATTAGCCGCACCATTTTATAATACGCAGGGTTCAAAGCACAGGAAAAAAGTAGCGGCTTACAGTCGGGAATTTATCTGAATTCTGAAATAATTTCTTTTTTTCTAATTTTACACCTGTTTCCATGGTTCATCTCTTGTTGTGTGCGTCTCGTACACTAGGGGGCGATTGTGGTTACTTCAGATTGTTCGGCTATTGTGGGAATGTAAATAGAAGAAGGGAAGGCTACATGCTAATGAGCTAGCGCGGGTAACTACAACTTTACAATGTTATTGGTGTTATTTGTAATGTCTTAATGTGTTAAAATGACACTTGTGGTTATTATGATCGTCACGGACTTAAAAGAATGATCGCTATCTAGGAGAACTTGTTTGGTTATTTAATGTAATACAAAGTAGGATTGTAACGATATAAACAGTTCATATACGGTTTTCATTATTCTCGCGGTGTTGTTGAATATCTTTAAAAAGGATTTAGAACACACTGAAATATTTGAACCAGGGTTTATTTTATTTTTCATTATTATTTTATTTTATTTTATTTTTATTTATAAATGAGCGGTATCTTTATTCTGTGAGTGTTATCATGGCGGTTTTACGATAATTACAATGTAAAACGGTAATCCTAACCGTCGGGAGCTATGTTTACCTTTATACCATTTATTGTTACCTCCCTCCTACACACTTGCTACTTTACATGTCAATATTATCTCAATTGTTGTATATGGATGTTTATTTTTTACATTGCTAAATAAATCCTGCTGAAAACGTCTCGGTATGATGACGTCAGCGCGTGACGTCACGGATTGTAGAGGACATTTTGGGACAGCATGGTGGCCAGCTATTAAGTCGTCTTGTTTTCATGGCAAAATTCCACAGTATTCTGGACATCTGTGTTGGTGAATCTTTTGCAATTTGTTCAATGAACAATGGAGACAGCAAAGAAGAAAGCTGTAGGTGGGAAGCGGTGTATTGCGGCCGGCTGCAGCAACACAAACACGGCCGGTGTTTCATTGTTTACATTCCCGGAAGATGACAGTCAAGCTTTACCATTGGCCTGTGGAGAACTGGGACAACAGAGACTCTTACCAGGAGGACTTTGAGTTGGATACGCAGATGCGGTACAGTGAGTACGCTTCCAAACATTTGATCGCTTGCCCGTACGTGCGTGCCGCTATGTGCATGTCACGTACGTATCTTTGGGGACTTTGGGGAAATATACGTGCTGTATGAACTTTGGGGAGGTGAACGGTACTTTGGGCTGTGGGATTGAGTGTGTTGTGCAGGTGTTTGAGTTGTATTGGCGGGTTATATGGACGGGAGGGGGGAGGCGTTTGTTATGCGGGATTAATTTGTGGTTGGAATTCTGGGAATGTGTTCTGTTGTGTTGCGGTGCAAATAAACTCCCGAAGTGTAATTGTCATTGTTGTTTAGTGTGATCTCACTATATAGCACAGGTTTATGACAGTGTTGGCGTTGATTATACGGCCACCCTTAGTGTGACATGTAAGTCTGTTGATGGTGGTTATTAAGCATAAAACGTTAATAACACAAAAACCTTTTGTTGCTCAGCCCGCTCCAATCTGGTTTTGCAAACCTTTTTCTTTGTTTCTTGTTTAGGATTAGAGCTGAAACGATTCCTCGAGTGACTCGAGTACTTGATTACAAAATATATTCAAGATTTTTTTTTTTTACGGCATTTTGCCTCATTTAGTAAACAGTAGTCAAAGCTCACGTTTCGCACGGACTGTTTAGGTGTTGCACAGCGTGTTCACAGATCATACGCTCCTGAACTGCGCAACACCGCTCTTTTAAATACGCTTTGAGTTTAGAAAACTTTTTCGCCGACATAATTGGCAATGGCAGACACCGCAGAAAGCAGTGGACAAGGGCCATAGCAAGACAAGGGACTAAAGTAGCGACAAAAGTTGTCTACGGTGTGGAAACACTTCACACTAAAATGGAAGGAAAACGCAGTAGTATCCAAACAGGAGCTGGCATACCAAAATAGCACAAGTTCCATGCTGTAGCACCTGTCGAGAAAGCATCCGATTGAGAGACGTCCGGAGGCCAGGTAAGTCATCTATTATCACAGTGTTTTGTTGAGTGTCGGTTCTGTCTAGAGCTCGGCAGAGTAACCGTGTAATACTCTTCCATATCAGTAGGTGGCAGCAGGTAGCTGAAGTCGGAAACAGCGGGAGGCAGTGTGAAGGTAAAAAGGTGTCTAATGCTGAAACCAAAAATAAACAAAAGGTGAGTGCCCCTAAGAAAAGGCATTGAAGCTTAGGGAAGGCTATGCAGAACCAAACTAAAACTGAACTGGCTACAAAGTAAACAAAAACAGAATGCTGGACGACAGCAAAAACTTACTGTGGAGCAAAGACGGCGTCCACAATGTACATCCCAACATGACGTGACATTCAACAACGTCTCCACACTGAAGTGGGCAGTGTTTTAGCTACTTCTAAATCACTAGTCCTGGTCTCCATGGCGACAAATAAAGTAAGATTCTTACAAGTATCATTATTAAACATACTTCACTACACACCTTAGCTCACCGGCATCAAAATGTAAACAAACGCCATTGGTGGAGCTACACTTGACATCCACTAGTCGATACTACTATGATTACGTCGATATTTAAAAAAAAATACACATTATGTTTATAAAGACAGTAAATACGTCCCTGGACACATGAGGACTTTGAATATGACCAATGTATGATCCTGTAACTACTTGATACCTAAATGTGTGGTATCATTCAAAACTAATGTAAAGTCTCAAAGAAGAGAAGAATAAGTGATTATTACATTTTAACAGAAGTGTAGATAGAACATGTTAAAACAGAAAATAGAGCGGCACCTACCCTTTACATCAGTATTTCTTCATCAGTATTGGTTTATTAGGTATTATATTTTATTGTATGATCCTGTAACTACTTGGTATCGGATCGATACCCAAATGTGTGGTATCATCCAAAACTAATGTAAAGTATCAAAGAAGAGAAGAATAAGTGATTATTACATTTTAACAGAAGTGTAGCTAGAACATGTTAAAAGAGAAAGTAAGCAGATATTAACAGTAAATGAACAAGTAGATTAATCCATTTTTTACCACTTGTCCTTAATAATGTGTACACAATAATAGAATATAAATGACACAATATGTTACTGCATACGTCAGCAGACTAAATTAGGAGTCTTTGTTTGTTTGCTTACTACTAAAAGACAAGTTGTCTAGTATGTTCACTATTTTATACTTGCAATAAGAAACATTTGTTCAATGTACCTTAAGACTTTTTTGTTAAAATAAAGCAAGTAATGCCATTTTTTTTGTGGTCCCCTCTATTTAGAAAAGTACCGAAAAGTATCGAAATCATTTTGTTACCGGTACCAAAAAATTGGTATCGGGACAACACTCGTCGACACTAAACCGTCTATTATATTTGTTTAAAGGACACAATGCACGTTACACTTTAATAATAATTATTTTATGTTCATACTTTGTCTTGCAGATTTAATTGGAGTGTTATTATTCATAACCAGCCCCCAACTTTGACAATATCACCCCCAAACGTTTGTGCTGCAAAACGTTTTTGAGTTATTAAAGGGGAACATTATCACCAGACCTATGTAAGCGTCAATATATACCTTGATGTTGCAGAAAAAAGACCATATATTTTTTTAACCGATTTCCGAACTCTAAATGGGTGAATTTTGGCGAATTAAACGCCTTTCTATTATTCGCTCTCGGAGCGATGACGTCACAACGTGACGTCACATCGGGAAGCAATCCGCCATTTTCTCAAACACCGAGTCAAATCAGCTCTGTTATTTTCCGTTTTTTCGACTGTTTTCCGTAACTTGGAGACATCATGCCTCGTCGGTGTGTTGTCGGAGGGTGTAACAACACCAACAGGGATGGATTCAAGTTGCACCAGTGGCCCAAAGATGCCAAAGTGGCAAGAAATTGGACGTTTGTTCCGCACACTTTACCGACGAAAGCTATGCTACGACAGAGATGGCAAGAATGTGTGGATATCCTGCGACACTCAAAGCAGATGCATTTCCAACCATAAAGTCAAAGAAATCTGCCGCCAGACCCCCATTGAATCTGCCGGAGTGTGTGAGCAATTCAGGGACAAAGGACCTCGCTAGCACGGCAAGCAATCTGCCGCAAGCAATCGGTAGCACGCCATTGCTTGCCGTGCTACCGAGGTCCTTTGTCCCTGAAGCGAGCTATCGACCCTAGCTTCCCTGGCCTACTGACATCAACTCCAAAACTGGACAGATCAGCTTTCAGGAAAAGAGCGCGGACGAGGGTATGTCTACAGAATATATTAATTGATGAAAATTGGGATGTCTGCACTCTCAAAGTGCATGTTGTCGCCAAATGTATTTCATATGCTGTAAACCTAGTTCATAGTTGTTAGTTTCCTTTAATGCCAAACAAACACATACCAATCGTTGGTTAGAAGGCGATCGCCCAATTGGTCCTCGCGTTCTCCCGTGTCGCTGGCTGTCGTGTCGTTTTCCTCGGTTTCGCTTGCATACGGTTCAAACCGATATGGCTCAATAGCTTCAGTTTCTTCTTCAATTTCGTTTTCGCTACCTGCCTCCACACTACAACCATCCGTTTCAATACATGCGTAATCTGTTGAATCGCTTAAGCCGCTGAAATCCGAGTCTGAATCCGAGCTAATGTCGCTATAGCTTGCTGTTCTATGCGCCATGTTTGTTTGTGTTGGCTTCACTATGTGACGTCACAGGAAAATGGACGGGTGGTTAAAATCAGGCACTTTTGAGCTTTTTTTAGGGATACTGCGTGATGGGTAAAATTTTGAAAAAAACTTCGAAAAATATAATAAGCCACTTGGAACTGATTTTTAATGGTTTTTACCATTCTGAAATTGTGATAATGTTCCCCTTTAACGTTTTATGCTTAATAACCAGCACTCAGAAGCTCAAGACCTTCTCAAAATCTCCCCAAACTAGTCCCAATTGTTTGTGCTGCCATTTTTTGGTCAAACTATTAAATGTCTATGCAGGTTCTCATTCATCATCCAGGTCATCGTCATCTCAGGGCATTCAATCGATCGCAACTGGACGGCTTGGTTTGTCTTAGAAGCAGGGCTCGAATTTAACCGCGGCAATTGCCGCGACTGCCCTCTCATTTGCCGCAGTGCCCAATAAAATTGACCAACATTTTCGGCAACAACTTGCCGTAACCGCCCTTGACTTTTTACTTGTTAATGGACGAGGGATGTAATGGTCAACGGCATAACGAGTTAATCTCGCTCCAGTGGTATCACCTCGGAGTATACTTAGCCAACAGACTAGAGATGCGCGGTTTGCGGGCACAACTGCGGAGTCCGCGGATTATCCGCGGATCGGGCGGATGAAATTAAAAAAAATTAGATTTTATCCGCGGGTCGGGTCGGGCGGTTGAAAAAAAAAAAAAAAAGATTTTAAATAGATTCAGGCGGGTGGCAGTTAAACCAATTGGGAAATATATATACATAGTTAAATGTTGTTACCCACATACGAAAAACGAGCAGGCACCTGCAGCATATGCCACAACAGAAGAAGAAAAAAGGAAGAGATGGACACTTTTACGGAGCGGAGAAGGGACGCCTCGCCGGGGTCCGGGACCGAGGCCCCTTCCCCCGAGAGGGCCCCACCGGGAGCCGTAGCTGAGGCGATCCGCCAGAAGAGCCTGACGCACGTCCAGGGTCACCACCGCGCCCACCGCACCGACACCCCGCCTCGTCCGCCTTTGCCGCGTCCGGCGTCACGCGCAGCAGGTAAGCAGCTTACCTGCCTGCCACCCCCGTGGCCGGGGGCTCGTAACAGGGGTCACTCCGCGCGCTCCGCCCGCGCAGCTTACCTGCCCGCCACCCCTGTTGCCGGGGGCGCGTAACAGGGGTCACTCCGCGCGCAGTGCGCTCACGAAAGGAGTGGGGCTCACCCTGGTTGATATAGACAGCAGGACGGTGGCCATGGAAGTCGGAACCCGCTAAGGAGTGTGTAACAACCCACCTGCCGAATCAACTAGCCCTGAAAATGGATGGCGCTGGAGCGTCGGGCCCATACCCGGCCGTCGCCGGCAGCGAGACACGCTTGGAGGTGCGCTCAGCGCGGCTCCCATATGATTGCGCACTGGTGTGCGTCTGGGCCGTGACAGCGTGGCACGCGAATGTCTGTGCTGCATTGGATCAGTCTCCTTTCTTTAACAGGCAAAAGCTTTATAACCTCACTAATGCCTTGCATCGTCTATATTAGATGTATAACAACGGGCGGTTCTGATTAAATGTTAGATCGGGTAGATGGCGGATGGTTGACGACTTTCTGATGCGGTTGCGGATGAAATAATTGCCTATCCGCGCATCTCTACAACAGACCTACATGTCACACTAAGGGTGGCCGTATAAACAACGCCAACACTGTCATAAACCTGTGCCATATAGTGAAACCACACTAAACAACAATGACAATTACATTTCAAGAGAATATTTGCAACACAACATAAACACAACAGAGCACATTCCCAGAATTCCTCGCAGCACCAACTCTTCCGGGGCGCTACAGTCATTTTCCCTCGCTTCCCGCCGTGCGTTTAAGAGTGCACTGCTGTGTTTAGATGGAGACAGGTGTGGACAATATTGGAGACACTTGTCCCCACACTCAAAGTAAACAGCGAAGGAGAAAAACTAAATGATGTTGCTTTCATTTTGACAATACAGCGTCCGTCGGCTGCTGTGACTGAGAGTTAATGAGGTGAGGAAACACGCTGTCACTCCTGTTTTTTGTTGTTGTTGTTGTTGTTGGCCATACTGTTGTACTGAACCACAAGAACACATCTTGTTTATTAGACTACATTAGCCAAACTGCTTTGTGTTTTATTTTGATATCAAAAAGTAAACACCATTTTTTTTTTTCATGTCACAAAGGTATTACTTTAAAAACCATTCCACACATCATTTTGTTCATGTTTTATTGTGTATAGTTAATTCCTATACGACATATTTCTGCTCTAACTCTTAATGGATCGGTCCCGATACAGCATGGGTGTCAAACTCTGGCCCGCGGGCCAAATTTCACTTGGCCCTTGAGGCGATATCAAATTAACACTAAAGCTGGCCCGCTTTAGTGTTAAGATTACACTGAGGGTAGCCGAATAAAAAACTTTAACACTGTTAGAAATACACGCCACACTGTGAATCCACACCAAACCAGAACCCTTTGCAGCACTAACTCTTCCGGGACGCTACAAGGTGTGTGTGTAATGGGGGAGGAGTTTTGGTGGTTGCGGGGGTGTATTTTGTAGCGTCCGGGAAGAGTTAGTGCTGCAGAGGATTCTGGGTATTTGTTCTTGTCATGACTTGATCTTGGGTGTGTGCTTTTCCGGGATGCAACGGAAAGTTGGCACGGGCGAGACGGGAATGTAGGTACATGATTTATTTAAACTATCAAAAAAGGAATAAACGAAAAGCGCGCACAGGGGCGGAGGTACAAAACTAGACTATAAACACAAAACTTGCACATTGGCAGAAACTATGAACAATTAAACAAAACTTGCAAACTATGGCCTGAATAAAGAAAACTTACTTGGCATGGACAAAAAAAGGAGCAGTGTGAACGATGGACATGAAAAGGAGATAGAAATGTGTCGAGCATAAATGTGGTGAGGTCGTCAGAAAGACAAACTGAAAAACACTGAACTTAAATACTACAGACATGATTAACGAAAACAGGTGCGTGACTCAAGACGTGAAACAGGTGCGTGACGTGACAGGTGAAAACTAATGGGTTGCTATGGTGACAATCAAGAGTGCACAATGAGTCCAAACGTGGAACAGGTGAAACTAATGGGGTAATCATGGAAACAAGACAAGGGAGTGAAAAGACAGAAACTAAAGAGTCCAATAACTAAACAAAACATGACTTAAAACAAAACATGATTACACAGACATGACAGTTCTGTTGGGTTTATGTTGTGTTACGGTGCGGACGTTCTCCTGAAATGTGCTTGTCATTCTTGTTTGGTGTGGATTCACAGTGTGGCGTATATTTCTAACAGTGTTAAAGTTTTTTATACTGGCACCCTCAGTGTAACTTGTATCTAGGGCTGCAGCTAACGATTATTTTTCTATCGATTAATCTATAGATTATTTTCCGATTAATCGGTTAATCTATAGATAATTTTTTCGATTAATCTATAGATTATTTTTCCTTTTACCGATTATTTTTTTTATTTAAAATGAAGAGGAAAAAAATAAATGTAGGCCAGTTTTTTCAAAAGGCATGGCTTTTATTTACAAAAAAAAAAGTATGGCCACTCAGTCAACATTGACAACAACATGACAAAATATTCTGTAACAATGTAAACATTTAAAACTTTTAACATTTAACAAAATTAAAAGTAGCTTATTTGCTTTTTAATGTGCAAATATAAAAGTAAAAATCCAGTGCAAATCTTAATATTCTGGAATAGTATAAGCATTTAAAAAGTAAAAGTATTGCTTATTTTGCTTTAAAATGTGCAAAAATAAAGATAAACATCCAATACAAAAAAGTGCAAAACGGAAATATTCTGTAACAAGTGTAAACATTTCAACAAAAGTAAAAGTATTGCTTATTTGCTAAAATGTGCAGAAATAAAGCTAAACATCCAATACAAAAAAGTGTACAGTGTAAACATTTCAACAAAAGTAAAAGTATTGCTTATTTTGCTTAATAACACAACAATGATAGTATGATTAAAGTGAAAGTTAATTGTTGGTTTGTACATAGTATATGTAACTGTTAATGTTGTAAAAGGTATTTGCACAACTAATTAACGTTAGCGTTTGTGACACGTCTTGTGCCGTGGGGTTCTTTCAGGACCGACAGACTGAACGCCAGACGGCTTTGCCAGGTTTACAATCTTTTCATTTTACACAAAGTCTTTTCTCTTCCAACTCTTTTCTCTTTCTTTCCTCGCTTTTCAGCTCCTCTTCCTCGCTCGCTCGTCGTCCCCTGTCTCTTGCGGCGTCGCTCCCGGCGTGCCCCGCCTCGCCGCTCGCTCGCCGCCGCCGCCTCTCCACAGCGTTAAAGAGGAGCCCGTCTTTGTAAACACTGAACAGGCACGCCAAACGCGCCTCTCAGAGCAAACGGTGCTTTAGTTTATGAATTTACAACGCAGATACAAATGACACATTCATGTTTTTGTGTAATAATGACAACGTATACGCACGCGGACGATTGACTTGTTGATGGTGATGGCAAGAACGCTGTCGGGTGTTTTCTTTTCAAATGTTCGTTCATAGCCGTTGTGCTGCTATGATAGGCCATTTCCGCTCGACACTGTGCATACAACAACATTATTAGGCCGTTTATTGAAATACTCCGACACTTTTGACGACTTTTGGCGTGCTGTTTTCCCCTCGCTCGCATCGTCTGCTTTGCGCTCCGCCATGACAGTAGTGTGACGTAAATATGCGACGCGCCGACGCACAAAAACGGCGTCGACGTATTTACGTAACCGATGACGTCGACTACGTCGACGCGTCGTTTCAGCCTTACTTGTATCGCTGTTGATGAAGTATGCGTTGCATTCGCTCTTGTGTGCGTACAGGAGCCGCACATATCTTGTGACTGGGTCTGTACGATGTTGGAATGGATGAAAAGCGGACGTGACGATAGCTCATAGAGTACGTTAAAGGTTACTTTGTTCAACTTTGGCCCGCGGCTTTGTTCAGTTTTAAATTTTGGCCCACTCTGTATTTGAGTTTGACACCCCTGCGATACAGCATCTACATGTACATAACTTAAAAAATAAATAATTACAAAAAATACTTCCCTCAATGAAAAAGGTAAAAATATAGATAAAGGGATCATGAAATGACAAAAAGCTGACAAGTTTATATGAATAATGAATTTTTTAAAAACTGTATATGTATGCAAGCATGCTTTGGAGCCCCTGCCTGGAAAGAAAATAATGTTTGCCTTGGTGCCCTAAAATATGAGCAACACTTGCCTTGACCTAAAAAGTTAAAATCGGAGGCCGGTAGAAGACGTTTCGCCGCTCACCCGTTCATGCTCATAGACTTTGCTTGGTTCTGGTCACAGAAGGTGACTAGAATGACATTTGAGCCATGTGTTTACAACTGAATGGAATACTAAGTGGGGGGATTCAGACTATTTTGGACTGGTAGTAGTCGATCCACTGGGATCGGTCTACCAACGAAGGCAAATTACACTTCAACGCCCTAAACTTGTCCCAATTGTTTAAACTATAATGTTTTATGATTCACAACCTTCTCAAATCTCCCCCAAACCAGCGTCCAGAGTTGGTGCTCCGAAAACTATTATAGTTTTTCCAATGGTATGGGGCGGTTGGTAGAGTGGCAGTGCCAGCAACTTGAGGGTTCCAGATTCGATCCCCGCCTCCGCCATCCTAGTCACTGCCGTTGTGTCCTTGGGCAAGACACTTTACCCACCTGCCCCCAGTGCCACCCACACTGGTTTAAATGTAACTTAGATATTGGGTTTCACTATGTAAGGTAAGGTCTATTCAGGTGTACTGGAGAGGAGGCTACGCCGGATAGTCCAACCTTGGATTCAGTAGGAACAGTGTGGTTTTCGTCCTGGTCGTGGAACTGTGGACCAGCTCTATACTCTCGGCAGGGTCCTTGAGGGTGCATGGGAGTTTGCCCAACCAGTCTACATGTGCTTTGTGGACTTGGAGAAGGCATTTGACCATGTACCTCGGGAAGTCCTGTGGGGAGTGCTCAGAGAGTATGGGGTATCGGACTGTCTGATTGTGGCTGTCCGCTCCCTGTATGATCAGTGTCAGAGCTTGGTCCGCATTGGCGGCAGTAAGTCGGACACGTTTCCAGTGAGGGTTGGACTCCGCCAAGGCTGCCCTTTGTCACCCATTCTGTTCTGAACTTTTATGGACAGAATTTCTAGGAGCAGTCAGGGCGTTGAAGAGTTTCGGTTTGGTGGCTGCAGGATTAGGTGTCTGCTTTTTGCAGAGGATGTGGTCCTGATGGCTTCATCTGGCCAGGATCTTCAGCTCTCACTGACTCGGTTCGCAGCCGAGTGTGAATCGACTGGGATGAGAATCAGCACCTCCAAGTCCGAGTCCATGGTTCTCGCCCAGAAAAGCGTGGAGTTCCATCTCCGGGTTGGGGAGGAGATCTTGCCCCAAGTGGAGGAGTTCAAGTACCTCGGAGTCTTGCTCACGAGTGAAGGAAGAGTGGATGGTGAGATCGCCAGGTGGTTCGATGCGGCGTCTTCAGTAATGTGGACGCTGTATCGATCCGTTGTGGTGAAGAAGGAGCTGAGCCGGAAGGCAAAGCTCTCAATTTGCCGGTCGATCTACGTTCCCATCCTCACCTATGGTCATGAGCTTTGGGTTATGACCGAAAGGACAAGATCACGGGTACAAAATGAGCTTCCTCTGCCAGGTGGCGGGTCTCTCCCTTAGAGATAGGGTGAGAAGCGCTGTCATCCGGGAGGAGCTCAAAGTAAAGCCGCTGCTCCTCCACATGGAGATGAGCCAGATGAGGTGGTTCGGGCATCTGGTCAGGATGCCACCCGAATGCCTCCCTAGGTAGGTAGGAGGCCACGGGGAAGACCCAGGACACGTTGGGAAGACTATGTCTCGCGACTGGGATGAGAATCAGCACCTCCAAGTCCGAGTCCATGGTTCTCGCCCGGAAAAGGGTGGAGTGCCATCTCCGGGTTGGGGAGGAGATCTTGCTCCAAGTGGAGGAGTTCTAGTACCTCGGAGTCTTGCTCACGAGTGAGGGAAGAGTGGATGGTGAGATCGACAGGTGGTTCGATGCAGCGTCTTCAGTAATGCGGACGCTGTATCGATCCGTTGTGGTGAAGAAGGAGCTGAGCCGGAAGGCAAAGCTCTCAACATACTGGTCGATCTACGTTCCCATCCTCACCTATGGTCATGAGCTTTGGGTTATGACCGAAAGGACAAGATCACGGGTACAAGCGGCCGAAATGAGTTTCCTCCGCCGGGTGGCGGGGCTCTCCCTTAGAGATAGGGTGAGAAGCTCTGTCATCCGGGAGGAGCTCAAAGTAAAGCCACTGCTCCTCCACATCGAGAGGAGCTAGATGAGGTGGTTCGGGCATCTGGTCAGGATGCCACCCGAACGCCTCCCTAGGTAGGTAGGAGGCCACGGGGAAGACC
Organism: Nerophis lumbriciformis; assembly: GCF_033978685.3. NCBI lineage: Eukaryota > Metazoa > Chordata > Actinopteri > Syngnathiformes > Syngnathidae > Nerophis > Nerophis lumbriciformis. The sequence goes on from NC_084580.2 coordinate 24,095,446, forward strand.
CAGGACACGTTGGGAAGACTATGTCTCGCGACTGGGATGAGAATCAGCACCTCCAAGTCCGAGTCCATGGTTCTCGCACGGAAAAGGGTGGAGTGCCATCTCCGGGTTGGGGAGGAGATCTTGCTCCAAGTGGAGGAGTTCAAGTATCTCGGAGTCTTGCTCACGAGTGAGGGAAGACTGGATGGTGAGATTGCCAGGTGGTTCGATGCGGCGTCTTCAGTAATGCGGACGCTGTATCGATCCGTCGTGGTGAAGAAGGAGCTGAGCCGGAAGGCAAAGCTCTCAATTTGCCGGTCGATCTACGTTCCCATCCTCACCTATGGTCATGAGCTTTGGGCTATGACCGAAAGGACAAGATCACGGGTACAAGCGGCCGAAATGAGTTTCCTCCGCCGGGTGGCGGGGCTCTCCCTTAGAGATAGGGTGAGAAGCTCTGTCATCCGGGAGGAGCTCAAAGTAAAGCCGCTGCTCCTCCACATGGAGATGAGCCAGATGAGGTGGTTCGGGCATCTGGTCAGGATGCCACCCGAACGCCTCCCTAGGTAGGTAGGAGGCCACGGGGAAGACCCAGGACACGTTGGGAAGACTATGTCTCGCGACTGGGATGAGAATCAGCACCTCCAAGTCCGAGTCCATGGTTCTCGCCTGGAAAAGGGTGGAGTGCCATCTCCGGGTTGGGGAGGAGACCCTGCCCCAAGTGGAGGAGTTCAAGTACCTCGGAGTCTTGTTCACGAGTGAGGGAAGAGTGGATGGTGAGATTGCCAGGTGGTTCGATGCGGCGTCTTCAGTAATGCGGACGCTGTATCGATCCGTTGGGGTGAAGAAGGAGCTGAGCCGGAAGGCAAAGCTCTCAATTTGCCGGTCGATCTACGTTCCCATCCTCACCTATGGTCATGAGCTTTGGGTTATGACCGAAAGGACAAGATCACGGGTACAAGCGGCCGAAATGAGCTTCCTCCGCCGGGTGGTGGGGCTCTCCCTTAGAGATAGGGTGAGAAGCTCTGTCAACCGGGATGAGCTCAAAGTAAAGCCGCTGCTCCTCCACATGGAGATGAGCCAGATGAGGTGGTTCGAGCATCTGGTCAGGATGCCACGTCCGACCGGTAGGAGGCCACGGGGAAGACCCAGGACACGTTGGGAAGACTATGTCTCCCGACTGGCCTGAGAACGCCTCAGGATCCCCTGGGAGGAGCAGGACGAAGTGGCTGGGGAGAAGGAAGTCTGGGCTTCCCTGCTTGGGCTGCTGCCCCCGCCACCTGACTTCGTATAAGATGGATGGATGGATATGTAAAAGCGCTTTGAGTCACTAGAGAAGAGCGCTATATAAATATAATTCACACTCACAATGGTTTATGCTACATCCATCCATTTTCTACCGCTTATTCCCTTCGGGGTCGCTGGAGTCTATCTCAGCTACAATCGGGCGGAAGTTGGGGTACACCCTGGACAAGTCGCTACCTCATCGCAGGGCCGGTTTATGCTACATGTTTAGTCTATTTCTTATAGTCAGGGGTGCCGCTAGGGATTTTGGGCCCCATGAAAAGAATCTTTACAGGGCCCCCAACACAGTGTCATTATTTTTTCTGTATTATAATTTCATCATCATTAGGGGCCTCTCTGGGCCCCCCTCCATCATGGGCCCCTAGAATCCGTCTCCTTTACCCCCCCTTTTCGGCGCCCCTGCTTATACTATTGATGTTGTTAACGTTTTACTGGGCTGGTTATGAATCATGAAAACTGTAGTAGACCAAACGATGTTGCAGCACAAATAAGGACAAGTTTGGGGCGGTTTATGAATAATAGCAGGTTAATAATATAAAAACATAAAACGTTAGTAAGATAAAAAGTCAAATGTGGGTCAATATGGTGAAGTCGGACGCCATTTTCTTTAACGACAAAGATTCTGTGGTTCGACCACATTGGAGTGCATGGAGAAAATGGACTTTGACGTTCATGAAATGTTAATAAACAAACATTAAATGTTTAAATATGACAGAAGAATACTAACCTGCTCTGTGGGAATCCATTGGAGGCGTGAAAATAGCGTCGCTTGTTCTCTTTTGTTCTAGGAAGTTCCTCCTCGTACTCATTCTGACACTAGAACGCTTCCTTCAATAGCCGCAGTTGGTTGAATAAATGTGTAATATCTCGTAAAAAAAAAAAATGTAATAAATGATGAAGAAACGCTTACAACAACCGTCAAACTGCAGGGGACAGCGACTTTTTTTTTTTTGGGTCATTTCCGGCAGAGAAGAGAGCGCGGACATTCTCACAGTACTGCCCCCCTCAGGTGGGGAAGTGTCATTGCGCTTGACCTATATTCTATCTGGACCAGAGCATGTCTTAATCATTTACATTCCCCATATGTTGGGCATTTATTTACATTTCAACAAAATGAAAGTAAAACACCACTTTTTTCTTTAAAGAAAAGAACATGGATTACATAATAATTTACAATACAAGACCCTTCACACACAAGGGAGCAAGAATATGTTGGAAATGATGCCACAAATGTCAAATTAGATTATTGGACCTGAAATCATTAAGCTTATATTATTATATAAATACATACACACACACACACACATGTATATGAATGTATAGATAATGTATATACATGTGTGTGTGTATGTATGTATATATATTACACACACATATATATACACAACACACATATGTATATGAATGTATGTGTGTTTATATACACACGAGTGTATATATACATATATACTCACATACATATATACTATACACACACACTATGTATATATATATATACATACACACACATGTATGAATGCATAGATAATGTGTATACATATATATGTGTTTATATATGTATATATGTGTGTATATATATTACACACACACATATATATATATATATATATATACACAACACATATGTATATTAAAGCATGTGTTTATATACACACGAGTGTATATATACATATATACTCACATACATATATACTATACACACACTATGTATATATACACATACACACACATGTATGAATGCATAGATAATGTATATACATACATATATATGTGTGTTTATATATGTATATATGTGTGTATATATATTACACACACACATATATATATATATATATATATATATATATATATATACACAACACATATGTATATTAAAGCATGTGTTTATATACACACGAGTGTATATATACATATATACTCACATACATATATACTATACACACACACTATGTATATATATATACATACACACACATGTATGAATGCATAGATAATGTATGTACATTCATATATATGTGTGTTTATATATGTATATATGTGTGTATATATATTACACACACACATATATATATACACAACACATATGTATATTAATGCATGTGTTTATATACACACACGAGTGTATATATACATATATACTCACATACATATATACTATACACACACTATGTATATATATACATACACACACATGTATGAATGCATAGATAATGTACATACATACATATATATGTGTGTTTATATATGTATATATGTGTGTATATATATTACACACACACATATATATATATATATACACAACACATATGTATATTAATGCATGTGTTTATATACACACGAGTGTATATATACATATATACTCACATACATATATACTATACACACACACTATGTATATGTATATATATATACATACACACACATGTATGAATGCATAGATAATGTATGTACATACATATATATGTGTGTTTATATATGTATATATGTGTGTATATATATTACACACATATATATATATATATATATATACACAACACATATGTATATGAATGCATGTGTTTATATACACACACAAGTGTATACATACATATATACTCACATACATATATACACACACAATATATATATATATATATATATATATATATATACATATATATATACACACACACGTATATGAATGTATAGATAATGTATATACACACACATGTATATGAATGTATAGATAATGTATATACATATATGTGTGTTTATATATGTATATATGTGTATATATATTACACACACACATGTATATATATACACAACACACATATGTATATGAATGTATGTCTGTTTGTATATACACACGAGTGTACACATACATATACACACACACACTATATATGTATATGAATATATAGATAATGTATATACATGTATATATATACACACAGGTAAAAGCCAGTAAATTAGAATATTTTGAAAAACTTGATTTATTTCAGTAATTGCATTCAAAAGGTGTAACTTGTACATTATATTTATTCATTGCACACAGACTGATGCATTCAAATGTTTATTTCATTTAATTTTGATGATTTGAAGTGGCAACAAATGAAAATCCAAAATTCCGTGTGTCACAAAATTAGAATATTACTTAAGGCTAATACAAAAAAGGGATTTTTAGAAATGTTGGCCAACTGAAAAGTATGAAAATGAAAAATATGAGCATGTACAATACTCAATACTTGGTTGGAGCTCCTTTTGCCTCAATTACTGCGTTAATGCGGCGTGGCATGGAGTCGATGAGTTTCTGGCACTGCTCAGGTGTTATGAGAGCCCAGGTTGCTCTGATAGTGGCCTTCAACTCTTCTGTGTTTTTGGGTCTGGCATTCTAGCTCTCAATTTACCGGTCGATCTACGTTCCCATCCTCACCTATGGTCATGAGCTTTGGGTTATGCCCGAAAGGACAAGATCGCGGGTACAAGCGGCCGAAATGAGTTTCCTCCGCCGGGTGGCGGGGCTCTCCCTTAGAGATAGGGTGAGAAGCTCTGTCATCCGGGGGGAGCTCAAAGTAAAGCCGCTGCTCCTCCACATGGAGAGGAGCCAGATGAGGTGGTTCGGGCATCTGGTCAGGATGCCACCCGATCGCCTCCCTCGGGAGGTGTTTAGGGCACGTCTGACCGGTAGGAGGCCACGGGGAAGACCCAGGACACGTTGGGAAGACTATGTCTCCCGGCTGGCCTGGGAACGCCTCGGGATCCCCCGGGAGGAGCTGGACGAAGTGGCTGGGGAGAGGGAAGTCTGGGCTTCCCTGCTTAGGCTGCTGCCCCCGCGACCCGGCCTCGGATAAGCGGAAGAAGATGGATGGATGGATGTTTATGTTGTGTTACGGTGCAGATGTTCTCCCGAAATGTGTTTGCCATTCTTGTCTGGTGTGGGTTCACAGTGTGGCGCATTATTAGTAAGAGTGTTAAAGTTTTTTATACCGTCACCGTCAGTGTGACCTGTGTGGTTGTTGACCAAGTATGCCTTGCTGTCACTTACGTGAGTGTCAAGACTTGGTCCTGGGTGTTAGCTTTTCCGGGATGCAACGGAAAGTTGGCATGGGCGAGACGGGAATGAAGGTACATGATTTATTATTATCAAAAAAAAGGAATAAATGAAAGCGCGCACAGTGGCGGAGAATAAACTATAAAACCAAAAGACTATAGCAAAAAAGTACAAACAAAAAACACGCACAATGGCGGAGAACAAACTATGAAACCAAAAAGACTATAAATATGGAACAAAAACTTACTTGGCTTGGACAAAAGTAGTTGCTTGAGGAATTGACATGAAAAGAAGTATCAGGCATGAACAGAGCATAAATGTGTTGTGGTCGTCAGGACGAACAACAGAAAATGAATGAACTTAAATACTTATGGACATGATTAGTGAAAGCAGGTGCGTGACTCAAAACGTGAAACAGGTGCGTGACGTGACAGGTGAAAACTAATGGTTGCTATGGTGACAAAACAAAAGTGCACAAAAAGTCCAAAACCCAAAACGAACATAACCAAAACAAAAACATGATCACACAGACATGACAGTGAGCAAGCAGAAGCCCCATACAACGTGTGGCATGGCCGGCACGCTGGTTGTAGTGGGCGCTAAATGCTGTACCATCATGGCACGGTCGAGAGAATAGTTGCCCTGAAATTCGTAGTCTGCCGGGAAAATCGGAAGGGTTGACAAGAATGACGCTGTCAAGCGCCATTCATATAAAACTCGCGGGCCGCACTAACATTCAATTTTCATATTAAGGTGTGGGCCGCGTGTCTGAGACCCTTGGTTTATACATAGCACAAAGCAAAAAAAAAACTTTGTATGCATTGTGTCGGAGGCAGATATTTACATATATCCGAATTTAATTTGTTGCGTTTTGGACCAGTTGTTCCTCCCAGGGAATCCAAGTCACAATTTGCTCCCAAGTTCTTTCCGACACTTAAAGCTGAGTTGACAAAACCACCAGAGACAGAATAGGTATTTTGTTGTATATTCTCAAAGCTTTGCCAATATACATTTTGATTGAGACCAGTCTAACCCTAGAACCTTCTATCGCGCCTCCCAAAATGGTCTGTCTTCCCAACGCCAAAAACCTCTCTTTCCTTCCCCCTCCCTAGCCATAACACAAGCACAACGTCTCCCTAGCCATAATACATTCCAAAGAACTCAAGGTTAACACACACAGTTTGCTTGCTGACAGAGCATCAAGAGAAGAAGTGGAAAACACGAGCTGTTTTCAAATATGACAAAGAAATGGAAGAAGTACAACTTAAATTTGGATATATGTAAATATCTGCCTCCGACAAGTGTTATTTCATTTTAAATTTTAAAAGATTTTTGTGGCTTCCCATTGTTTTCTTTAATTTGTGAAACCGGTCAAAATGGCTCTTTGACTGGTAAAGGTTGAAAGTCCATGTGTCATCCAAAAAGGTATGAAAATATAAGTGGAAGTTTGAAAAGTTACTTAGTGCTGCTTTAAGAACAACATATGTGCAACAAACAGTTGACGGTTTATTTTGAAAACAATCCAATTCAAAACTGACAGATCAACTGTCAGCAAATTAGCTTACTTCAGTATGTTGGAACAGCATGACCTCCAGTATGAGTGTTCCAAAAACTATGACAAACTCTGTGAAAATACACAAATACCAAACAGTTTTGGACAGCAGAAGGAAAACAATCGAATCCTAAGGTCTCTATTTGCAAGCAAGTATTGCTGTGTGCAGAAAGTTCACAGGCGTGGACTCACCTCCGCCCATTTCATAGACCACTTTCTGGAGAAATTCCCAAACCGGGGCACACTGCTTGGGGTAGCTGATGTCAAAGATATGAAAAGCCTTGAAGCAGACGTCGACTGCCCCCAGCAGTGTGCTCTGCTCCAAAGCCTGACCTGCTAGGATAACGAATGACTGACAGGAGCACTGCAGGCGGTCGTCTCCCAGAGAGAGAACGTAGGGGTATGACCTCGACACCTCTGCGTGCTGGAGGTACTCCATAATGTTAGTTCCGACCTAAGAAGTAAATAAAAGAAAGCAGGAATAAAGTGAGCAACATTTCCCTTTAAACATCCAAAATTGAACTTTGTCGCGCTTGTAACGCGAAAACTAGACAACTCCGAGTATGTTTTGACACGCAAAAACGTGTGCGCCGTTGATTACATGAAAGACGAGACTAAATGTACATCAAACAGACTCAAAAAGGCGGTCACAAGCAATGTTCCCTCTAAGGTGCGCGCCTGTGCAATTGCGCACTGCTCAAGCGTCCTCTGCGCACGGCAAATCGATGCCGCGCACAAAATCAAATAAAAAAATAAGCAGAGGTGGGTAGAGTAGCCAGAAATTGTACTCAAGTAAGAGTACTGTTACTTTAGAGATTTATTACTCAAGTAAAAGTAAGGAGTAGTCACCCAAATATTTACTTGAGTAAAAGTAAAAAGTATGTTGTGAAAAAACTACTCAAGTACTGAGTAACTGATGAGTAACATATACACACACACACATATTTATATATGTGTGTATATATATATATATATATATATATATATATATATATGTATATATATATATATATATATATATATATATATATATATATATATATATATATATATGTATATACACATATATATATATATATATATATACACACATATATATATATTAGAGATGCGCGGTTTGCGGGCACAACCGCGGAGTCCGCGGATTATCCGCGGATCGGGCGGATGAAATTAAAAAATTTTTGATTTTATCCGCGGGTCGGGTCGGGCGGTTGAAAAAAAAAAAAAAAAGATTTTAAATAGATTCAGGCGGGTGGCAGTTAAACCAATTGGGAAATATATATACATAGTTAAATGTTGTTACCCACATACAAAAAACGAGCAGGCACCTGCAGCATATGCCACAACAGAAGAAAAAAAAAAAAGAGATGGACACTTTTACGGAGCGGAGAAGGGACGCCTCGCCGGGGTCCGGGACCGAGGCCCCTTCCCCCGAGAGGGCCCCACCGGCAGCCGTAGCTGAGGCGATCCGCGAGAAGGGCCCGACGCACGTCCAGGGTCACCACCGCGCCCACCGCACCGACACCCCGCCTCGTCCGCCTTCGCCGCGGCCGGCGTCACGCGCAGCAGGTAAGCAGCTTACCTGCCCGCCACCCCCGTGGCCGGGGGCTCGTAACAGGGGTCACTCCGCGCGCTCCGCCCGCGCAGCTTACCTGCCCGCCACCCCTGTTGCCGGGGGCGCGTAACAGGGGTCACTCCGCGTGCAGTGCGCTCACGAAAGGGGTGGGGCTCACCCTGGTTGATATAGACAGCAGGACGGTGGCCATGGAAGTTGGAACCCGCTAAGGAGTGTGTAACAACCCACCTGCCGAATCAACTAGCCCTGAAAATGGATGGCGCTGGAGCGTCGGGCCCATACCCGGCCGTCGACGGCAGCGAGACGCGCTTGGAGGGGCACTCAGCGCGGCTCCCATATGATTGCGCACTGGTGTGCGTCTGGGCCGTGACAGCGTGGCACGCGAATGTCTGTGCTGCATTGGATCAGTCTCCTTTCTTTAACAGGCAAAAGCTTTATATAACCTCACTAATGCCTTGCATCATCTATATTAGATATATAACAACGGGCGGGTGCGGTTCTGATCAAATGTTAGATCGGGTGGATGGCGGATGGTTGACGACTTTCTGATGCGGTTGCGGATGAAATAATTGCCTATCCGCGCATCTCTAATATATATACATACATTGATATATACAGTATATAATTTATATTTATTTATTTTGCCGTTTTTGTTTACATGTTAAAGGTGTTTTAATGAATATACATGCATGTTTAACACATATAGATTCCTTTCTTTCATGAAGACAAGAATATAAGTTGGTGTATTACCTGATTCTGATGACTTGCATTGATTGTAATCAGACAGTAGTGATGATAACGTCCACGTTTTCAAATGGAGGAGAAAAAAAGTTCCTCCTTTCGGTCTAATACCACATGAAAGTGGTTGGTTTTTGGCTTCTTATTTGTCCAGCTTCCGTATTCGTTTTTATACACTTTGCAAGAAATACATTGGCGGCAAACTCCGTAGCTTGCTAGCTTGTTTGCGCTGGCTTTCGGAGACTCTTATTTTGAAAGCGCAGGCGCGATGGAGCGGCACTTTTATTGTGAAGACAGGAACGTCCTCATGTGCGATCAGTCTTTAGGCTTTTGACGGGATGTACGGTTGAAATAAAAAAGTATATTTTTTCCTTCACACTTTTGATTGATTGATTGGAACTTGTACACAGTACAGTACACATTCCGTACAATTGACCACTAAATGGTAACACCCCAATAAGTTTTTCAACTTGTTTAAGTCAGGTCATGTGACCACCTGGCTCTGTTTGATTGGTCCAACGTCACCAGTGACTGCATCTGATTGGTGGAACGAAGTGAAACGTCACCAGTCAGGCAGGCACTTTGAAGGTCTGTCTGACAGACCAAAACAAACAAAGCGTGCATTAACAGATCGATAAAAATTAGTAGCGAGTAGCGAGCTGAATGTAGATAAAAGTAGCGGAGTAAAAGTAGCGTTCTTTCTCTATAAATATACTTAAGTAAAAGTAAAAGTATGTTGCATTAAAACTACTCTTAGAAGTACAATTTATCCCAAAAGTTACTCAAGTAGAGGTAACGGAGTAAACGTAGCGCGTTACTACCCACTTCTGGGTGCTATAAATAGCCTCGCGCATGGCATTCGGAATGGCTCGATAGGAAGTTACGGGAAGCAGTGTCGATTGTCATTGTTGTTACGCGATTTCGTGAATAAAACTTAAAAAAAAAAAAAAAAATTTTAATTAATGAAAAACCGTATTTTTTATCACTGCAACCGTAACCCGGAATAGGTTGATGAAAACCGTACTAATTACGGGAAAACCGGAGTAGTTGGCAGGTATGAACAAGTGTGGCGCTTGAAACGCCAAAACAAGACAACTTGGAGTATCTTTTGACAAGTAAACAGTTGTGGTGGATTATGTCCTTAAAGCAACCGCTACAACTTACAGGTCTACAGTCAATGAAGGCCAACCTGGATTCCTCAATCGTGTGTCGGAACACTTTGCCGCCAACTTTATATACCGTAGGTGGAAGCATTGCAGGTAATACTTTGAACGCCAGTTCCCACTTGGCATCTGTCGGGAGACAATTTCATTGGTGCAAATATAATGTGATGTGGTTATTTAGCAGTCGAATACAGAATACCGTATTTTCCGCACTATAAGGCGCACCGGATTATTAGCCGCACCTTCTATGAATTACATATTTCATAATTTTGTCCACCAATAAGCCGCCCCGGACTAAAAGCCGCGCCTACGCTGCGCTAAAGTGAATGTCAAAAAAACGCTGCGCTAAAGTGAATGTCAAAAAAACAGTCAGATAGTTCAGTCAAACTTTAATAATATATTGAAAACCAGCGTTCTAACAACTCTGTCCCAAAATGTACGCAAATGTGCAATCACAAACATAGTAAAATTCAAAATGGTGTAGAACAATAGCAACATAATGTTGCTCGAACGTTAATGTCACAACACACAAAATAAACATAGCGCTCACCTTCTGAAGTTATTCTTCATTCGTAAATCCTTCGAATTCTTCGTCTTCGGTGTCCGAATTGAAAAGTTGGGCGAATACGGGATCCAAAATGGCCGGTTCCGTCTCGTCGAAGTCACCGGAGTCAGTGTCACTGTTGTCCAGCAGTTCTGTGAATCCTGCCTTCCGGAAAGGTCGGACCACAGTTGTGACCGAAACTATCTGCCCAGGCATTTACGATCCACTGGCAGATGTTGGCGTATGTCGACCGGCGCTATCTGCCCGTCTTAGTGAAGGTGTGTTCGCCTTCGGAGCTGTGTGAAAAAAGCCACCCGGCCTCTTCGCGTAAACTTCCCTTAACCACTCGCTCATCTTTTCTTCATCCATCCATCCCTTCGAGTTAGCTTTTATGATGACGCCGGCTGGAAAGGTCTCTTTTGGATGGGTGGAAGTTAGCATGGCAAGCTAGAACCACAGTGAAGGATGACTTCTCATTCCCTGTGGAGCGAATATTCACCGTACGTGCTCCCGTTCCACAGTGCGGTTCAGTTGCTGTGAAATACGGTAGTAATCCGTGTGCGGATGGAGAGATTGCGTCTTTTTATGAACCGGATCGTTTTGTAGGAGCCATTTTGTGGTCTTTACAGATGTAAACAGGAAATGAAACGTACGGTGATATCCGCGCGTTTTTTCTTCTTCTTCCGGGGGCGGGTGAAACGCTTCCTGTTCTATGGGGGCGGGTGAAGCGCTTCCTGTTCTATGGGGGCGAGTGCTTTCCTTGGCGGTTGCTTGCGTAGAAGAAGAAGCGCTTCCTGTTCTACCGGGAAAAAAGATGGCGGCTGTTTACCGAAGTTGCGAGACCGAAACTTTATGAAAATGAATCGTAATAAAGCGCACCGGGTTATTAGGCGCACTGTCAGCTTTTGAGAAAAATTGTGGTTTTTAGGTGCGCCTTATAGTGCGGAAAATACGGTAATAAACCGGAGAAAAACAACAACAAATAATAGTTTACCCAGTGCCATTTCATCTGCACGCAACGCAAGTTTCCCTTCACGTCTTGCCAGGCTCAGGATCTTCTCGGTGTATACAGGCAGCCATGTTTCGCTGAGTTTGGGTGCCGCCTCTCCGTGTAAAACCTGAAAATCCTGTGCAATCTATGGAACGGAACACAATTGAAAGGAATTCAATAAGCCAGTGTTTTTCCAACCTTTTTTCATAAAAAAATGACGGAGGCACACCCCAGCAGAAAACGTTAAAAAATGAATAGTGTTTTAGTTCCTGTCTTGCGCTGTTATTTTGGTGGCCTTTCCTGTTTTGTGTCTGCTCCACACGTGTAAGTCTTTGCTGTCGTCCAGCATTCTGTTTTTTGTTTACTTTGTAGCCAGTTCAGTTTTACATTCGTTTTGCGTAGCCATCCCTATGCTTCATTGCCTTTTCCTTTCCGTTTTGTTCATTTTTTGGTTTAGGCGTTACATACCTTTTTACCTGCACGCCGTCTCCCGCTGTGCTCTGCCTATTGGGATCACGACAAACCATCCTCGACGCGTTCCGACTTCTACAAAGCAATGAACTACCTGCTGCCACCTACTGCACACTTGCCAACCCTCCCGGATTTTCCGGGAGACTCCCGAAATTCAGCGCCTCTCCCGAAAACCTCCCGGGACAAATTTTCTCCCGAAAATCTCCCGAAATTCAGGCGGAGCTGGAGGCCACGCCCCCTCCAGCTCCATGCGGACCTGAGTGACGTGTTGACAGCCTGTTCTCATGTCCGCTTTCCCACAATATAAACAGCTAATGATCGAGGGCGAGTTCTTGGTTTCTTATGTGTGTTTATTGTTAGGCAGTTTCATTAACGTCCTCCCAGCGCGGTAACAACACACAACAACAGCAGTCAAGTTTTCGTCCCCCGTAAAGCAGTTCGTCTGCCGTGAACAGCAATGTTGTGACACTTTTAAACAGGACAATACTGCCATCTACTGTACATGCATATGTGACCCACCCATAATGTGTCACATTTTTGTGTTGATTTATTTATTTTATTTTGTGGTTTGAATTCGTTTTTGGAGCTGTCATTACACATTTATCAGTATTCACATTGGTCAGTAGGGGGCAGTGGGGCGTTTCTTCCCAATTGAATGCTATCACCTGCAGACCGGAAGTGTCTTGTCATTCTGATGAGCGCGACCAGTCTGTGAACAATTGAAACGTCCTGTGTGCTTTTTCCTCCTGTATAACAGGTTAGTTTTGGTGAATCAACTCACTGAATAATATCCATGTGATCTTTATAAGTTTAAGTACACATTCTGATGGTGGAGCCTAACTCTAAAGTGTTTGTGAGTTGTAGTTTGTATTTGTGAATGAATCCAGTGCACAGCTGCAGTAATCAATACAAAAAGGCGACGTGAGTGCGCAATGTTTATATAGGAACTTCTGATCCTAATTCAGACTCCCAAATTAGAGCTCCCGTTTTCTTATTGATTTTGTAATGTATATTTGTATAATGTTTGTGTTCTGAAATAGTGACAGAGAATAGAACAAGGATGGACAATTCAACCCTTAACTCAACAATGAGTAGATGAGTTTTATGTGTGTGTAAATGTGTAAATAAATGAACACTGAAATTCAAGTATTTCTTTTATTTATTTATATATATATATATATATATATATATATATATATATATATATATATATATATATATATACATATATATATATGTAATAAATATATATATATATATATTAATATAGCTAGAATTCACTGAAAGTCAAGTATTTCTTATATATATATATATATCTATCTTAATCACGCCCACAACCACGCCCCCTGCCCCCACCCCCCCACCCCCCCACCTCCCGAAATCGGAGGTCTCAAGACAGATTATAATTATTGATTTGCAAATAATATTTTTTGGACCAATTAGGTGAAGTTGCATCATTTCCCACGGCACACCAGACAATATCTCACGGTTGAAAAACACTGCAATAAGCCAGACTAATTATTGAGAGTTAAGACTGATCTGCTCTTTTATCCTGCACTACCACAACAAAATGTTGATCTTATCTGTACGGTACAGTTCAAATTTGAACCACAATAAAAGAAAGTCTAAGTCTAAGTCTACATGTGCTCAAAAAAAACTAAGGACTAATATCAAGAAATACATTTTAACACTTGTTTACAGATCACTTATCGAGTCTACTTCAATCAATAAAATCTCATCCTGGTTCAACTGCCTCATTGTCACCACCAAAACAAAACTGGATGATACCACACATTTGGGTATCAATCCGATACCAAGTCGTTACAAGGTCATACACTGGTCATATTCAAAGTCCTCATGAGTCCAGGGACGTATTTACTGAGTTTATAAACATAAAATAATTTTTTTTTAAACGAAAGAAGATGTTGTGATGCCAAAAAATATCAACATAATCATAGTAGTATCGACTAGATACGCTCCTGTACTTTGGTATCATTACAGTGGATGTCAGGTGTAGATCCACCCATGGCGTTTGTTTACTTTTTGACCCCGGTGAGCTAGGGTGTGTAGTGAAGCATGTTTAGCTATTCCTGGTCCTGCAGTGATAATAATACTTGTAAGACACTTACTTTATTCGTCGCCATGGAGGCGAGGATCAGTGATTTAGAAGTAGCTAAAACACTGTGGATGGATGTTAGCCGCAAGCTAGCTTCGCCATGTCTTAAAGCAGTGGTTCTTAAATGGGGGTACGCGTACCCCTGGGGGTACTTGAAGGTATGCCAGGGGGTACGTGAGATTTTTTTTAAATATTCTAAAAATAGCAACAATTCAAAAATCCTTTCTAAATATATTTATTGAATAATACTTCAACAAAATATGAATGTAAGTTCATAAACTCAGTGAAGCACAAGCTCAGGTTTCTCACTAAAATGTCTGTCAAAAAGAACTGTGAAAAGAAATGCAACAATGCAATATTTCGTGATTTTTTTGTGGACATGTTCCATAAATATTAATGTTAAAGATTTCTTTTTTTTGTGAAGAAATGTTTAGAATTAAGTTCATGAATCCAGATGGATCTCTATTACAATCCCCAAAGAGGGCACTTTAAGTTGATGATTACTTCTATGTGTAGAAATCTTTATTAGGGACCGCAATGTCCCTTTGGGACAGAGGACCCTATTGTATTTGTAAGGTTTTATTTGTATTATTCCGCCGCCACTTTGAGCTGTAATTTGACCCCCTTAACATGCTTCAAAACTCGTAGAGACATGAAACAAAAACCTCTTTGTAGGTCTTACTTAGACCTACATTTCATAAATTGACAACCCCCACAGGAAGTTTGAAATTCCCCCTTCAAAACCTTTTTTCAAACATTATCTCCTCTGAGCGCGTTTGTCGTGTCGGCTTCAAACTAGCACAGGAGAGAGATTGAACCCATCTCATTAAAAGTTGATGAAAGACTTTTAATTACTGCTCCGGTTTGGATTTGATGTGCCGTCAAAGTCGGTCCCGTCCATCGCTGCTTGCAGCTTTAATTTATAATTGAATCACTTGTTTATTTTTCAACAAGTTTTTAGTTATTTTTATATATTTTTTTCCAACTAGTTCAAGAAAGACCACTACAAATGAGCAATATTTTGCACTGTTATACAATTTAATAAATCAGAAATTGATGACATAGTGCTGTATTTTACTTCTTTATCTCTTTTTTTCAAACAAAAATGCTTTGCTCTGATTAGGGGGTACTTGAATTTAAAAAAAGTTGATTTTCAAGGTAAAAAATGATTTTCAAGGTAAAAAATGATTTTCAAGGTGAAAAAATTTTTTCAAGGTAAAAAATGATTTTCAAGGTAAAAAATGATTTTCAAGGTAAAAAAAAATTTTCAAAGTAAATAAAATTTTCAAGGTAAAATTTTTTTTTCAAGGTAAAAAATGATTTTCAAGGAAACAAAAATTTTCAAGGTAAAAAAAATTTTTAAGGTAAAAAAATTTTTTAAGGTAAAAATTTTTTTTCAAGGTTAAAAATGATTTTCAAGGTAAAAAATGATTTTCAAGGTAAAAAAAATTTTTCAAGGTAAAAATTTTTTTTCAAGGTTAAAAATGATTTTCAAGGTAAAAAATGATTTTCAAGGTGAAAAAATGTTTTAAGGTAAAAAAATTGTTTTCAAGGTAAAAATTTTTTTTCAAGTTAAAAAGTGATTTTCAAGGTAAAAAAAAATTTTCAAGGTACATTTTTTTTTTCAAGGTTAAAAATGATTTTCAAGGTAAAAAATGATTTTCAAGGTAAAAATTTTTTTTCAAGGTAAAATTTTCTTTTCTAGGTAAAAAATGATTTTCAAGGTAAAAAATGATTTTCAAGGTGAAAAAATTTTTTAAGGTAAAAAAAATTTTTTCAAGGTAAAAAATGATTTTCAAGGTAAAAAATGATTTTCAAGGTAAAAAAAAATTTAAGGTAACATTTTTTTTTCAAAGTTAAAAATGATTTTCAAAGTAAATAAAATTTTCAAGGTAAAAAAAATTTTTCAAGGTAAAATTGTTTCTCCAAGGTAAAAAATGATTTTCAAGGAAGAAAAAAAAAATTTTCAAGGTAAAAAAAATGTTTAAGGTAAAAAAAATGTTTAAGGTAAAAAAAATGTTTAAGGTAAAAAAAATGTTTCAAGGTAAAAAATGATTTTCAAGGTAAAAAAAATGATTTTCAAGGTAAAAAAAAATTTTCAAGGTAAATTTTTTTTTTCAAGGTTAAAAATGATTTTCAAGGTAAAAAATGATTTTCAAAGCAAAATTTTTTTTTCAAGATCCAATTTTTTTTTCAAGGTAAAAAATGATTTTCAAGGTAAAAAATGATTTTCAAGGTAAAAAAAAATTTTCAAGGTAAAAATTTTTTTTCAAGGTTAAAAATGATTTTCAAAGTAAATAAAATTTTCAAGGTAAAAAAATTTTTTCAAGGTAAAATTTTTTTTTCAAGGTAAAAAATGATATTCAAGGAAAAAAAAATTTTCAAGGTAAAAAAAATTTTCAAGGTAAAAAACATTTTTAAGGTAAAAAGAATTTTTAAGGTAAAACTTTTTTTTCAAGGTTAAAAATGATTTTCAAGGTAAAAAATGATTTTCAAGGAGAAAAAAAATTTTCAAGGTAAAAAAAATTTTTAAGGTAAAAAAATTTTTTAAGGTAAAAAAAATGTTTCAAGGTAAAAAATGATTTTCAAGGTAAAAAATGATTTTCAAGGTAAAAAATGATTTTCAAGGTAAAAAAAATGATTTTCAAGGTAAAAAAAATGTTTCAAGGTAAAAAAAAATTTTCAAGGTTAAAAATGATTTTCAAAGTAAAAAATGATTTTCAAGGTAAAACATTTTTTTTAAAAAAAGGTTGAGAACCACTGTCTTAAAGCACCTCTTCCTGAGGGTTTTAGTGTTATAACTTCACCTTTATCTTTTTAAGCCAAAATGCATCCGTTCTCCCTTTTCTGTCTACAGCTGTGTCTGCTTGTAAGTGCTCCGTGTGTGTGCGCTGCCGAACATGCTCCTCTGCTTGTAAACCACACAATGTGACGACGACGGGGGAGCGGGGGGTTGTTGACCGGTACTTTTCAGAGGCGGTGTAGTACGGAATATGTTTCTTTAGTATCACAGTACTATACCAATACCGGTATACCGTACAACCCTATGCCAGACTATGGCCTGGTCTTGAATAAGGGGAGTGTAAAAGCCAGGAGAACGGCTGACACCCTGTAGAACAGTGGTTCTTTTCCCACATGTTCATGGTCCACATCTGACCCCATAAACCATATAGAGACTTATTAATCAGGGCTCTATGCTCATATTTCCCCCCAGGAGTAAATGTGCTCCCAAAAGATCACATTTAGGGGCACTCAAATACATTTCTTGAAATGTTATGACTTTTTTCCCAAAGTATATAATGCAAAGTTCTATTAGACGAGATACATACCATGCCTTGAGTAGTCAGATGTGGGAACTCTTTGAGGATCTCCGATACATTTTTAGAGTTCTGTACTCTTATCCAGCGTGCCCTGTACAGGACCGTGTCCTGCATGTACGCCCACACCTGGCCCAGGGGCTGAGAATTGTGTCTCAGCCATTCCTTCATCCGTTCAGCTCTCTCGTCGGATATGGTAGAGTCTATAAAAACACACAATTATTACATATATAAACTATATACAGTCCTGGTCAAAAGCTTGCATACACTTGTAAAGGACATAATGTCATGGCTGTCTTGAGTTTACAATTATTTCTACAACTCTTATTTTTTTGTGATGTAGTGATTGGAGCACATACTTGTTGGTCACAAAAAAACATTCATGAAGTTTGATTCTTTTATGAATTTATTATGGGTCTACTGAAAATGTGACCTGGGTCAAAAGTAAACATATTGCTGGGTATTGTGGCCAAACAGCTCAATTTTTGTTTCATCTGACATCACATGGACAAAGATAAGACCTTCTGGAGGAAAGTTCTGTGGTCCGATAAAACAAAAAAATAAATGTTTGGCCACAATACCTAGCAATATGTTTGGAGGAGAAAAGGTGAGGCCTTTAATCCCAGGAACACCATACCTACCGTCAAGCATAGTGGTGGTAGTATTATGCTCTGGGCCTGTTTTGCTGCGAATAGAACTGCTGCTTTAAATGGGACAATGAAAAAGGAGGATTACCTCCAAATTCTTCAGGACAAGCTAAAATCATCAGCCCGGAGGTTGGGTCTTGGGCACAGTTGGGTGTTCCAACAGGACAATGACCCCAAACACACCTCAAAAGTGGTAAAGGAATGGCTAAATCAGGCTAGAATGAAGGTTTTAGAATGGCCTTCCCAAAGTCCTGACTTAAACGTGTGGACAATGGGCGGTATAGCTCGGTTGGTAGAATGGCCGTGCCATGAACCTGAGGGTTGCAGGTTCAATCCCCACTTCCGCCATCCTAGTCACTTCCGTTGTGTCCTTGGGCAAGACACTTTACCCACCTGCTCCCAGTGCCACCCACACTGCTTTAAATGTAACTTAGATATTTAGGTTTTCACTATGTAAAGCGCTTTGAGTCACTAGAGATGTCAAGACTTGGACTATGGCGTGGTTTGTTCTCCCGTGGTGCAAATGAACATTTGGACCAGACATGGCGTGACGGTGAAGACATTATTTATTTTACACTAACAAAGGAACAAAAAGCGCGCTCAAGGCGGAAGTACAAACTTGACTAACGAAACAAAAAGACTTGCACGTGGGCAAAAAACTATGGACATGAACAAAAGTCGCTAACTGTGGCATGAATAGAAAAAACTCACTTGACATGGCATGAAGTGCGCAGAGGTAAACAGAGTGAGAAGAAGAAAGATGTCGCCAGGGAGACTTCCTGGCAACAATGGGTTTAAATAATAGTGACATGATTAAAGACAGGTGCGTGAGTCGTGAGGGCAGGTGAAAACTAATGGGTTGCTATGGTGACAAACAAGAGTGCACAATGAGTCCAAACGTGGAACAGGTGAAACTAATGGGTAACCATTGAAACAAGACAAGGGAGTGAAAAGCCAGAAACTAAATAGTCCAATAACTAAACAAAACAATACATGATTACACAGACATGACAAGAGAAAAGCGCTATATAAATATAATTCACTTCACTTCACAATGCTAAAGAAACAAGTTTACAAATTTAGCTGAACTGCACCAATTTTGTCAAGAGGAGTGGTCAAGTGGTCAAGTAGAAGCTTGTGGATGGCTACCAAAAGCGCCTTATTGCAGGTAAACTTGCCAAGGGACATGTAAGCAAATATTAACATTACTGTATGTTTACTTTTGACCCTCACATTTTCAGTAGACCCATAATAAATTCATGAAAGAAGCAAACTTCATGAATGTTTTTTGTGACCAACAAGTATGTGCACAGAAAAATAAGAGTTGTAGAAAATAGGAAACTCAAGACAGCCATGACATGATGTTCTTTACAAGTGTATGTAAACTTTTGACCAAGACTGTAAATGTAAATGCTAAAAGGGGAACATTATCAGCAGACCTATGTAAGCGTCAATATATACCTTGATGTTGCAGAAAAAAGACCATATATATTTTTAACCGATTTCCGAACTCTAAATGGGTGAATTTTAGCGAATTAAACGCCTTTCTAATATTCGCTCTCGGATATATATATAAATAAAAGAAATACTTGAATTTCAGTGTTCATTTATTTACACATTTACACACACATAACACTCATCTACTCATTGTTGAGTTAAGGGTTGAATTGTCCATCCTTGTTCTATTCTCTGTCACTATTTCAGAACACACACACATTATACAAATATACATTATAAAATCAATAAGAAAACGGGAGCTCTAATTTGGGAGTCTGAATTAGGATCAGAAGTTCCTATATAAACATTGCGCACTCACGTCGCCTTTTTGTATTGATTACTGCAGCTGTGCACTGGATTCATTCACAAATACAAACTACAACTCACAAACACTTTAGAGTTAGGCTCCACCATCAGAATGTGTACTTAAACTTATAAAGATCACATGGATATTATTCAGTGAGTTGATTCACCAAAACTAACCTGTTATACAGGAGGAAAACGCACACAGGACGTTTCAATTGTTCACAGACTGGTCGCTCTCATCAGAATGACAAGACACTTCCGGTCTGCAGGTGATAGCATTCAATTGGGAAGAAACGCCCTACTGCCCCCTACTGACCAATGTGAATACTTATAAATGTGTAATGACAGCTCCAAAAACGAATTCAAACCACAAAATAAAATAAATAAATCAACACAAAAATGTGACACATTATGGGTGGGTCACATATGCATGTACAGTAGATGGCAGTATTGTCCTGTTTAAAAGTGTCACAACATTGCTGTTTACGGCAGACGAACTGCTTTACAGTAGACGGAAACTTGACTGCTGTTGTTGTGTGTTGTTACCGCGCTGGGAGGACGTTAATGAAACTGCCTAACAATAAACACACATAAGAAACCAAGAACTCGCCCTCGACCATTAGCTGTTTATATGGTGGGAAAGCGGACGTGAGAACAGGCTGTCAACACGTCACTCAGGTCCGCATGGAGCTGGAGGGGGCGTGGCCTCCAGCTCCGCTTGAATTTCGGGAAATTTTCGGGAGAAAATTTGTCCCGGGAGGTTTTCGGGAGAGGCACTGAATTTCGGGAGTCTCCCGGAAAATCCGGGAGGGTTGGCAAGTATGGTGTAACAACACGAACAGGGACAGATTCAAGTTGCACCAGTGGCCCAAAGATGCCAAAGCGGCAAGAAATTGGACGTTTGTTCCGCACACTTTACCGACGAAAGCTATGCTACGACAGAGATGGCAAGAATGTGTGGATATCCTGCGACACTCAAAGCAGATGCATTTCCAACCATAAAGTCAAAGAAATCTGCCGCCAGACCCCCATTGAATCTGCCGGAGTGTGTGAGCAATTCAGGGACAAAGGACCTCGCTAGCACGGCAAGCAATGGCGGCAGTTTGTTCCCGCAGACGAGCGAGCTAAACCCCCTGGATGTCTTGGCTCACACCGTCCCTTATGCCACCGAAGATGATCAAGAGAAGAATATCGACCCTAGCTTCCCTGGCCTGCTGACATCAACTCCAAAACTGGACAGATCAGCTTTCAGAAAAAGAGAGCGGATGAGGGTATGTCTACAGAATATATTAATTCATGAAAATTGGGCTGACTGCACTCTCAAAGTGCATGTTGTCGCCAAATGTATTTCATATGCTGTAAACCTAGTTCATAGTTGTTAGTTTCCTTTAATGCCAAACAAACACATACCAATCGTCGGTTAGAAGGCGATCGCCGAATTCGTCCTCGCTTTCTCCCGTGTCGCTGGCTGTCGTGTCGTTTTCCTCGGTTTCGCTTGCATACGGTTCAAACCGATATGGCTCAATAGCTTCGGTTTCTTCTTCAATTTCGTTTTCGCTACCTGCCTCCACACTACAACCATCCGTTTCAATACATGCGTAATCTGTTGAATCGCTTAAGCCGCTGAAATCCGAGTCTGAATCCGAGCTAATGTCGCTATAGCTTGCTGTTCTAGCCGCCATGTTTGTTTGTGTTGGCATCACTGTGTGACGTCACAGGAAAATGGACGGGTGTATATAACGATGGTTAAAATCAGGCACTTTGAAGCTTTTTTTAGGGATATTGCGGGATGGGTCAAATTTTGAAAAAAACTTCGAAAAATAAAATAAGCCACTGGGAACTGATTTTTAATGGTTTTAACCCTTCTGAAATTGTGATAATGTTCCCCTTAAAGTATAATACCATTACCCGGTATGCACACCCTTTCAGGCTCGCTGTCCTCTTGCCTGGTTGGCCTGCTCAATGATCTCTTCCTCTTCCTAATATTCCTCAGCCTTTCTTCGAGGAATCCAGTGGCTGGACGGTAGTTCCGGCCTTGGGTATACCATATTTCCTGGCGAGAAATTAAAAATCTTGTGTGAACGGAGATGACACAGGCTATGGTTCTTTTTCGTTTCGCAAAATTGACTAAATAAGGGCACCGTTATATGTAATTATTTTCAAAAAACGACTTACATGACCACTGTCTGATGTGTCTTTCAAGCAGGGGAATGTCTGGACCAAAGATGAAGCCATCGTGTTTTTTGTGTGAGAGCTAGGGCTGCAAACATGGACAAACACAATTACACTACTACATTTTTGTCCAGCTAGTTCCTAAAAGAGTGAAAGGGTGAGTGAGTTGTGACAATTTGTTGCAGATTGACCCACAATATGAAATATTTTCAAACCCCACACAGGGATACAGTACGTGCATTAAAAAACACAGCCTTCATTTTTACACGTTTCAATGACACATCTGTTAGACAATGGCGAGATCACAAAAGAGCTTCCAATTTTCAAACTCATATTGAGCAAAAAAGGGGGAAAAAAAGTCCCAATTCTCCCCTGTCCGGTTCAAAATGTTTTAGTTCAGTTGATACTCCTGGGCCACTTGATTGAGAACAGCTGTGCAACTGAATGCAACCCAACAGCTCTGCCATGAATTCTATTATTACCAAGCTTTTATATTTTCAGTTTTTGTGGACATTGTCAAAACAGTGATGATTATACTGTGTGTTGAGGTTGTACTGGGTAGTGCTGTTAAACAAGAGTGCAATATATTGGAAAGTTCCTAATATGTTCTTAAAATGTCTTTCCCCTGAATGTATGTTAATGGATTGAACCAGGGCTATCCATACTATGGCCTGCTGGCCGGCCAAGTGCGGCCCGCCGGCGTCTTTTACATTTATATACAGGTGCAACTTGAATCCGTCCCTGTTGGTGTTGTTACACCCTCCGACAACACACCGACGAGGCATGATGTCTCCAAGGTACAGAAAACAGTCAAAAAAAACTGAAAATAACAGAGCTGATTTGACTCGGTGTTTGAGAAAATGGCGGATTGCTTCCCGTTGTGACGTCATTGCTCCGAAAGCGAATAATAGAAAGGCGTTTAATTCGCCAAAATTCACCCATTTAGAGTTAGGAAATGGTTAAAAAAATATATGGTCTTTTTTCTGCAACATCAAGGTATATATTGACGCTTACATAGGTCTGGTGATAATGTTCCCCTTTAAAAGACACAAAAAGTGTGTTAACGCCAACACTGTGTGTATATATATATATATGTACACAGCTAAATCAGCTAGAAAACATTTGAGTCTCTCCTGGAAAGAGATGCTTCGACAGAAGAGAAGTGGTCATCTCTCAGTGGATCACTCTACGAAGCCGCAGCCCAATCCATCGGATACAACAGGAACAAACACCAGGACCGCTTCGACGAAAACTCCACTCTCCTCACTAATACGCATATGGCCCATAAGGCCTCACTCAATAACCCAACCTCTGTTGCCCTTCAACACAACTGGCAGGCATGCAGGAGAGAGGTGCAATGTGTCCTGAGACTACTACAAAACCAGTGGTGGGTATTGTCGGAGGCAGATCTTTACATATATCCGTATTTAAGTGTTACTTCTTTAATTTCATAATCATTTTACAAAACAGCTAGTGTTTTTCTTCCAATTGTGGTCTTTTGGTTGTCTGCAAATACTGTGTGCTAACCTTGAGTGTGGAATGTAAGAAAGAGAGATACTCCTTCTTATCTATTCTTATGTCCAGGTGCGGAGGACAATGGGCATGTGTTTGGGCTGAAAAGACAAGACAGCGAGGGAGGGAGGGAGGGAGAGAGACTTTATAGAATAGAAGGTTTCCATTTCTGGGGGCAGACCATCTTAGCTGCGTGATTGAATGTTCTATGCTGGACTGGTCTCATTTATATTTACAAAGCTTTGCAAATACAGGTAAAAGCCAGTAAATTAGAATATTTTGAAAAACTTGATTTATTTCAGTAATTGCATTCAAAAGGTGTAACTTGTACATTATATTTATTCATTGCACACAGACTGATGCATTCAAATGTTTATTTCATTTAATTTTGATGATTTGAAGGGGCAACAAATGAAAATCCAAAATTCCGTGTGTCACAAAATTAGAATATTACTTAAGGCTAATACAAAAAAGGGATTTTTAGAAATGTTGGCCAACTGAAAAGTATGAAAATGAAAAATATGAGCATGTACAATACTCAATACTTGGTTGGAGCTCCTTTTGCCTCAATTACTGCGTTAATGCGGCGTGGCATGGAGTCGATGAGTTTCTGGCACTGCTCAGGTGTTATGAGAGCCCAGGTTGCTCTGATAGTGGCCTTCAACTCTTCTGCGTTTTTGGGTCTGGCATTCTGCATCTTCCTTTTCACAATACCCCACAGATTTTCTATGGGGCTAAGGTCAGGGGAGTTGGCGGGCCAATTTAGAACAGAAATACCATGGTCCGTAAACCAGGCACGGGTAGATTTTGCGCTGTGTGCAGGCGCCAAGTCCTGTTGGAACTTGAAATCTCCATCTCCATAGAGCAGGTCAGCAGCAGGAAGCATGAAGTGCTCTAAAACTTGCTGGTAGACGGCTGCGTTGACCCTGGATTTCAGGAAACAGAGTGGACCGACACCAGCAGATGACATGGCACCCCAAACCATCACTGATGGTGGAAACTTTACACTAGACTTCAGGCAACGTGGATCCTGTGCCTCTCCTGTGTTCCTCCAGACTCTGGGACCTCGATTTCCAAAGGAAATGCAAAATTTGCTTTCGTCAGAAAACATGACTTTGGACCACTCAGCAGCAGTCCAGCTCTTTTTTTCCTTAGCCCAGGTGAGACGCTTTTCGCGCTGTTTCTTGGTCAACAGTGGCTTGACACGAGGTATGCGGCCGTTGAAACCCATGTCTTTCAAGCGTCTCTTGGTGGTGGATCTTGAAGCACTGACTCCAGCAGCTGTCCACTCCTTCTGAATCTCCCCCACATTTTTGAATGGGGTTTTTTTTCACAATCTTGACCAGGGCGCGGTGATCCCTATCGCTTGTACACTTTTTCTGACCACAGTTTTTCCTTCCCTTTGCCTCTCCATTAATGTGTTTGGACACAGAGCTCTGAGAACAGCCAGCCTCTTCAGCAATAACCTTTTGTGTCTTTCCCTCCTTGTGCAATGTGTCGATGGTTGCCTTTTGGACAGCTGTCAAATTTGAAGTCTTCCCCATGTTTGTGTAGGCTTCAGAACTGGACTGAGAGATCATTTAAAGCCCTTTGCAGGTGTATGGAGTTAATCAGCTGATTAGTTTGTGGCACCAGGTGTCTTCAAAATTTAACCCTTACACAATATTCTAATTTTGTGACACACGGAATTTTGGATTTTCATTTGTTGCCACTTCAAATCATCAAAATTAAATGAAATAAACATTTGAATGCATCAGTCTGTGTGCAATGAATAAATATAATGTACAAGTTACACCTTTTGAATGCAATTACTGAAAGAAATCAAGTTTTTCAAAATATTCTAATTTACTGGCTTTTACCTGTATATACATACATATACAGGTAAACATACACAATACTTACATATATATTGACGGAGGCAGATAATTAGATATATCCATATTTGTGTGTTACTTCTTTTAAACCATAGTCATAGTACAAAACAGCTAGTGTTCTTTATTTGTTATCTTTTGGTTGTCTGCAAGTACTGTGTGCTAACCTTGACTTTAGGAATGTAAGGAGGACAGATACTCCTTTTTTCTTATCTGTTCCTGTGCCCAGCTGAGGAGGACAATGGGCATGTGTTTGGGCTGGAAAGAGAGACAACGAGGGTGGGAGCTAGAGACACTTTATAGAAGAGAAGGTTTCCATATTTTAGATCAGACCATCTTAGCTGCGCGATTGAATGTTCTATGCTGGACTGGTCTCATTCTATTTCCAAGGCTTTGGAGATAAAATGACAAAATACCAATTCTGTCTCTGGCGGTTCTTCTACTCAGCTTTACTGTCATAAAAGAGCTTGGGAGTGGCCAGCAACTTGAATTCCCTGGGAGGAACAACTGGTCCAAACGCAACAATACATACAAGTCAAAAAGTTTGGACACCCCTGAATTCCATTCAATTATCAACGTTAAATAAGATGTTCAGTTTTCTAACAATGTCAACAAAAAAACAAAAATGTAAAACTACATGAAAGTAGAATTTATGGCAGATATGTTGTACTAGATTGCACAGGTGTTGGTGGCTGGTGAGTGTAAAAGGCAACACAAAAAACACTTCGCATTTTCCCACGGCACACAAAAAACATATCTGTGGAAAATGGAATGTTTTGACTATATGAAATTATTTGACTATAATGGATAGTTAACAGGCAATTTTTCCAAAGTGGTGGACTATCCCTTTAAGTTCATTTGTGATTCATACTGAATGCCTAGTGACTTGAAATTAATATGCATGTCCATCTGTGTGTGCACTTGGAAAAACAAAAAGTACCTGTCTCCAAACTTCTCCATGACATGTGACACCAGAATCCGGACGAGGCAATACCTCTGCTTGATTGTGATCACACCATCCTCATCAAGCCTCTGAACTATCAGCCTGCCCCCAGGTGAGGCTCGGAGAATCTGGCGGATATCCTGAGAATGGCAATAAAAGACTTGAGGTTTGTCACTGTTTGGAGTTGAAACGCAAAGAGAACCTCTTTGAAAGAGGAACTTACAAATACTGGAAGTACTTGTAGTACCAATGGCACTATCTGATCCATTGGTGCCGTTTGTTTCGCCATGGGAGATGCAGGTGTGGCAGTTGGTGGCACGTCAGAGCTGGCATGAAGTGTAGTAGGTGGCACAGCGTTTCCAATCTATGCAGAAAAGCCATGTTAATGTAATCAATCCTTCTTCTTCCGCTTTTTCGAGGTCTGATCGCGGGGGAAGCAGCCTAAGCAGTGAAGCCCAGACTTCCCTCTCCTCAGCCACTTGATCCAGCTCCTCCCGGGGGAACCCGAGGCGTTCCCAGGCCTCCTACTAGTCGGATGTGCCCGAAACACCTCCCTAGGGAGGCGTTCGGGTGGCATCCTGACCAGATGCCCGAACCACCTCATCTGGCTCCTCTCCATGTGGAGGAGCAGCGGCTTTACTCTGAGTTCCTCCCGGATGACAGAGCTTCTCACCCTATCTCTAAGGGAGAGACCCGCCACCCGGCGGAGGAAACTCATTTGGGCCCGTGATCTTGTCCTTTCGGTGATAACCCAAAGCTCATGACCATAGGTGAGGATGGGAACGTAGATCGACCGGTAAATTGAGAGCTTTGCCTTCCGGCTCAGCTCCTTCTTCACCACAACGGATCGATACAGCGTCCACATTACTGAAGACGCCGCACCGATCCGCCTGTCGACCTCACGATCCACTCTTTCCTCACTCGTGAACAAGACTCCGAGGTACTTGAACTCCTCCACTTGGGGCAGGGTCTCCTCCCCAACCCGGAGATGGCACTCCACCCTTTTCCGGGCGAGAACCATGGACTCG
Organism: Nerophis lumbriciformis; assembly: GCF_033978685.3. Lineage (NCBI taxonomy): Eukaryota > Metazoa > Chordata > Actinopteri > Syngnathiformes > Syngnathidae > Nerophis > Nerophis lumbriciformis. Next base: position 24,123,204 of record NC_084580.2, read on the forward strand.
GACTTGGAGGTGCTGATTGTTAATGTAGTAAAACAAACAATCTTAGATCGATTAGAATCTTTTTCTCTTCAGGATCTCAGGTTTCCAGTTGATAGGCTGACTTTCTTCCCAGGAAGGGTTTTGTTGGTTTTGTCCCCTTGTTCCAACCCCTGGGATGTGAGGGGAGCAGTGAGCAGCATTGGTGGCCGCGCTCAGGAATCATTTTGGTGATCCTTGATGCGCCCAAGCAGGGAGGTAATGGGTCCCATTTTTATAGTCTTTGGTATGACTCGGCCGGGGTTTGAACTCACGACCAACCGGTCTCAGGGCAGACACTCTAACCACAAGGCCACTGCGCAGTACAATATATCCTATAAAATGTATCCCATCCCAGTAATCCAATAGAGAGCAAATAAGGATCATCCTTGTGCATTGTAGAAAAGGACTTTATTTAGAATGAATGACGAATAGGGGTATGACACTTCACCAGTTTGGTTCAATGTGCGGTTTTCAAACTATTAAAGATTTCATGTTTGGGAAGACAAAATGAGTTCCAAAACAAAAATCCTGAGAACCTCGGTTTTCATGTATCTGTTCAAAACGTTTTACACCACTGCATCCCACGCTTTGCATTGGACTTGGTGATGTATGGCTTAGATGCAGCTGTTCGGCCATGGAAACCCATTCCATGAAGCTCTCTGCGTACAGTACGTGGGCTAATTGGAAGGTCACATGAGGTTTGGAGCTCTGTAGCAACTGACTGTGCAGAAAGTCTTTGCACTATGCGCTTCAGCATCCGCTGACCCCTCTCTGTCAGTTTACGTGGCCTACCACTTGGTGGCTGAGTTGCTGTTGTTCCCAAACTCTTCCATTTTCTTATAATAAAGTTGACTTTGGAATATTTAGGAGCGAGGAAATTTCACGACTTGATTTGTTGCACGGTTGGCATCCTATGACAGTTCCACGCTGGAAATCACTGAGAGCGGCCCATTCTTTCACAAGTGTTTGTAGAAACAGTCTCCATGACTAAGGCCATGTCTACACTAAGTCGTCTAACCCCTTAAACGAATAATTATTTAGCCTAAGCCCAGTTTCAGCCACAGCGGGACCTTAAACCAGCGTTTAAGGTCCCCCTCCTCGGACACATTTTTACACGGGTAAGTCAGCCGTGTAATTCTTGAATCTCCGGCACTTAGCTTTGTATGGACTCATTGATTAGGTCTCTGCTTTTTGCAGATGATGTGGTCCTGATGGCTTCATCTGGCCAGGATCTTCAGCTCTCACTGGATCGGTTCGCAGCTGAGTGTGAAGCGACTGGGATGAGAATCAGCACCTCCAAGTCCGAGTCCATGGTTCTCGCCCGGAAAAGGGTGGAGTGCCATCTCCGGGTTGGGGAGGAGACCCTGCCCCAAGTGGAGGAGTTCAAGTACCTCTGAGTCTTGTTCACGAGTGAGGAAAGAGTGGATTGTGAGGTCGACACGCGGATCGGTGCGGCGTCTTCAGTAATGCGGACGCTGTATCGATCCGTTGTGGTGAAGAAGGAGCTGAGCCGGAAGGCAAAACTCTCAATTTACTGGTCGATCTACGTTCCCATCCTCACCTATGGTCATGAGCTTTGGGTCATGACCGAAAGGACAAGATCACGGGTACAAGCGGCCGAAATGAGTTTCCTCTGCCGGGTGGTGGGTCTCTCCCTTAGAGATAGGGTGAGAGGAGCCAGATGAGGTGGTTCGGGCATCTGGTCAGGATGCCACCCGAACGCCTCCCTAGGAAGGTGTTTCGGGCACGTCCGAACGGTAGGAGTCCACGGGGAAGACCCAGGACATGTTGGGTAGACTATGTCTCCCGGCTGGCCTGGGAACGCCTCGGGATCCCCCGGGAAGAGCTGGACGAAGTGGCTGGGGAATGTGAAGTATGGGCTTCCCTGCTTAAGCTGCTGTCCCCGCGACCCGACCTCGGATAAGCGGAAGAAGATGGATGGATGGATGGACAAATACTTTTGGCAATATAGTGTATCTCCGCCATGTCTCCATGGTTTAATTTCACATTTTCGGGACTTATAGAAAAAACTGTTGGAATCATAAAAATCCCATCAATTCCCGTCCCTACTCACTTGCGCTAGCCCCTGGTACTCCTGCGGGTTGGACTGCCGGTACACAAAGGCAGGTCGCGTGGGTACCGTGCTCCTCTGCTCGGCCGCAGTCTGGGCCCTGTGAAGCTCCTGCATAATGTTCACCTCTGCTGCCCTTCTGAGGTCCCCTGGCAGCTTGGAGAGGCTCTCTTCCACGTATCTGCCGAAGAAGGAGCTGGCAGTTCCCGACGCGCCGCGTGTCATAAAGTCCACCAGGAGGTCCTCTGGAAGCAGACACCAGAGATACATTTAGCGTTTCCGGTAATATTGACACAGTATTTGTGACAGGAGACCAGGGGTGCCCAAAGTGCGGCCCAGGGGCAACATTTCAATAAAAACTACAATTTTTCTCCTTCACGTAGATTCATTTTTCAAGCAGGCTAACATTATTTCTTCCTGGATGTTACAGAAAGTACGAGAATGTCCGAGCTGCTGCCTGCTCTTCCTTATTTAAATATTTGTCAAGATATTTACACAAAGTTTGCATTTTTGGCAGAGATATATTTTCTGTCGACTTCATGCCCGTCCGTCTCTGTCGTGCTGTTATTTGATTGAATCCCGGAACATGAAGCTCTGCGCGCTCCTTTAAGGAGCCCACACACCGAATGTTGCGGACGAAAGCCGGAAAGAAGGACAAAAACGGGATTTCTGGCAAAAATTCAAAGTTTTGACAGGTAAGCATATTAAAAAAATGTACCGCAGGTGATTAGCACTGCAAGGAGGAGAGTGTCAGGTTCAAACACTGATGATATCTATTAAACAAGACAAGAAGCAAGGAATTAAACAGAGACAGAATTCAATTTAGCTCAATTGAGGAGAAACGCGTAGAGACTGTACCCTTGTACTGTGTCGTCCCACGCTCTGACGAAAGATTGTACGCCTCCTCTTTTATTTGGACTTTCCCTGATTACATGGCAACAGCTGTTTCTAAGGGAGGGGGGTCAAAAACAGCCATTGCCTTTGGTTACAAAACAGTTCAAAGAAAAGGTTGTAAAACAAATCAAAGAAAAGGTGCCTGGAGGGGGGTCAGGCCCTGCCTCCTCTCCGCTTTGTAGATCTCGGGTCAAGACAACATCTTCCTGTGGATTACAATACATCAAAGAAACCGACGCCCTCATGTCGCTCCCCATCCTACACAGTGGCGTTTTACAAGCCTTTTGCTTGGTAGGATCAAAGACAGCTTTTGCCCTCTCGCAGGGCGAGCTGAACTCAATGTAACACAAAGTTTTGTGATAACTTAGATACAATTATTCTGACAGATTGTTTCATTCTGACAGATTATTATTCTGACAGATACACTCTCTTTTCCTGAAAGCTGATCTGTCCAGTTTTGGACAGGGAAGCTAGGGTCGATATTCTTCTCTTGATCATCTTCGGTGGCATAAGGGACGATGTGAGCCAAGACATCCAGGGGGTTTAGCTCGCTCGTCTGCGGGAACAAACTGCCGCCATTGCTTGCCGTGCTACCGAGGTCCTTTGTCCCTGAATTGCTCACACACTCCGGCAGATTCAATGGGGGTCTGGCGGCAGATTTCTTTGACTTTATGGTTGGAAATGCATCTGCTTTGAGTGTCGCAGGATATCCACACATTCTTGCCATCTCTGTCGTAGCATAGCTTTCGTCGGTAAAGTGTGCGGAACAAACATCCAATTTCTTGCCACTTTCGCATCTTTGGGCCACTGGTGCAACTTGAATCCGTCCCTGTTCGTGTTGTTACACCCTCCGACAACACACCGACGAGGCATGATGTCTCCCAGGTACGGAAAACAGTCGAAAAAATGGAAAATAACAGAGCTCCGAGAGCGAATATTAGAAAGGCGTTTAATTCGCCAAAATTCACCCATTTAGAGTTCGGAAATCGGTTAAAAAAATATATGGCCTTTTTTCTGCAACATCAAGGTATATATTGACGCTTACATAGGTCTGGTGATAATGTTCCCCTTTAACATAAAAGTGTTTGATTGTGAGGCATTAAAAGCCACAAAATGCAACGGGTCCATCAGACCCACAAACGCTGGCTGAGTAACAACAATATGAACATTACACAAGGGTTAAGGCAGGGGTCGGCAACCCGCGGCTCCGGAGCCGCATGCGGCTCTTTGATCACTCTGATGCGGCTCAGCAGCTTACTTGCTGAATCCCCCAATTTTCCCGTGAGACTTCCGGATTTCAGTGCCTCTCGCAGAAAACTCCCGGGATCAATATTCACCGATTTTCACCCTTACAGATATAATAAGGGCGTGCTATGATGGTACAACATTCAGCGCCCTCTACAATCTGGATTACCAGCGTGCCAGCCAAACAATTGTTATACAATATACATCGCCTGCTTGCACACGTACGTGACAGCAAGGCATACTTGGTCAACAGCCACACAGGTTACACTGACGGTGACCATATAAAAGAACTTTAACACTCTTACTAATAATGTGCCACACTTTGAACCAAAACCAAACAAGAATGACAAACACATTTCATAAACACAACAGAACAAACACCCAGAATCCCATGCAGCCCTAACTCTTCCGGGATACATTATACACCCCTGCTACCACCAAACCCCGCCCCTACCCCAAGCCTGCTCCCCCACACATCAACCCCCCCCCCCCCCACTCTCTCTCTCTCTGTGCGACGGTTGAGGTGAGCGGGGTTTGGTAGCGGGGGTGTATAATTATTAATATAATTAATTATATTAATGATGGAATTAATATAATTCCATCCTGCAATGGCGCCCCATAATACACCTGCTGTGAACCTGTTTTTATGTTTTTATTTATTCTATTTTAATTATTTATTTTTTATCGTGTTCTGTTTGTGTTGTGTTGTGTTTGCTCGGTACTCGTTTTATTTTTTAACCTGTTCATTGTACAGCACTTTGGCTACCCCTGTGGTAAATTTTAAATGTGCTTTATAAATAAAGTTGATTTGATTTGATTTGATAATGTATCCCGGAAGAGTTAGGGCTGCATGGGATTCTGGGTATTTGTCCTGTTGTGTTTATGTTGTGTTACGGTGCAGATGTTCTCCCGAAATTTGTTTGTCATTCTTGTTTGGTGTGGGTTCACAGTGTGGCGCATTATTAGTAAGAGTGTTTAAGTTTTTTTTTATACCGCCACCGTCAGTGTAACCTGTGTGGTTGTTGAGTAAGTATGCCTTGCTGTCACCTATGCGAGCAAGCGGAAGCTCCATACAACATGTGGCTGATCAGGCACGCTGGTTGTAGCGGGCGCTATATGCTGTACCATCACGGCATGCATGACGCTGACAAGCGCTATTCATATAAATCTCGCGTGCCGCACCAGCTTAAAAATTCCATTTAAAGGTGTGGGCAGCGTGTCTGAGACCCCTGGTTTATACATAGCACAAAGCAACAAAAAAACTTTGTATGCAGTATTATTTCATTTAAAATTTCAAAAGTTTTTGCGGCTCCCATTGTTTTCTATAATTTGTGAAACTGGTCAAAATGGCTCTTTGACTGGTAAAGATTGCAGACCCCTGGGTTAAGGCAACACTTGCCTTGACCTTAAACAGTTAAAATTCCAGGCCTGCAAACTGCTATACGTCAATATGCCAAATACCGCGCCGATAATCGGTCGATCTCTATGTAAAATGTGGAAAATGATACTTACTCAGTTCTCCTGAGGTCATCCTCTCCTGCTGTGACCCTGGCTGCGAGGACCCCTGTGATCCTGTTGGTGAGCTCGCGCTGGCCACCGGGGCCTCAGTGGCCATTTCTTGAGTTGACGTAGCAAACAAGGCCGCGTTCCTCGGTTCCACTGTCTCGATGTGGGGCCGCAGGAAGCCAAACTTGTCCCAGACCCATTGCTCTGTGGCGTTCAGGTCAGCCATGGCGCTCTTCCTGGCCCTCTTCTTCAGCCGACCGAGCATTGTGCGCATACTGGTGTACCAGGTCTTCAGGTCCGCCACCGTCATCCCCATCTTCTCGGCCTGCGCCGCCCACAGCTTCTCCTTCTTGCTGACGTCTTTGAACCCGGCGAGGCGTTTGCTGTAGAGGACCTCATGTTGCAGGAGGAAGTCGATGATTTCCTCCTTCTCTTCCTCGCTGAAGGCGGTGGTCCTCTTCCTCTTGGCCTTGGGTGTGGCCTCGTCATCTGCCTCCTCTGCTGATGGATCCTGCTGGACTATGTGAAAATACACCAAGGAAAATGATACAAAGTGTACAAAGTGCGGCCTGCAGCCATTTTTTTAGCAGCCCACAACATAAAAAATACTAGTCAATAAAATAAAAACATAAAAAAGTGGAATAAAAGAGCAAACAGGTGAAATGTAAAAGAGATAAAGTTGCAATGTTGACCCTAATAACACAAAGTTCCCATAGAAACTTTTTTTTTTTTAACTGTCATTGCTCCAAACATAATAATAAATCAAAAACTATTATTGTCCTCATACTTCACATCAAATAGTAGACTTTGAAATATTTTTTGGGCACAATATCACATATTTTGTGTTTGCCATAAAGAAACTACCGTATTTTTCGGAGTATAAGTCGCTCCGGAGTATAAGTCGCACCGGCCGAAAATGCATAATAAAGAAGGAAAAAAACATATAAGTCGCAACGGAGTCTAAGTCGCATTGTTTGGGGAAATATATTTGATAAAAGCCAACAGCAAGAATAGACATTTGAAAGGCAATTTAAAATAAATCAAGAATAGTGAACAACAGGCTGAATAAGTGTACGTTATATGAGGCATAAATAACCAACTGGTATGTTAACGTAACATATTATGGTAAGAGTCATTCAAATAACTATAACATATAGAACATGCTATACGTTTACCAAACAATCTGTCACTCCTAATCGCTAAATCCCATGAAATCTTATACGTCTAGTCTCTTACGTGAATGAGATCAATAATATTATTTGATATTTTACGCTAATGTGTTAATCATTTCACACATAAGTCGCTCCTGAGTATAAGTCGCACCACCGGCCAAACTATGAAAAAAACTGCGACTTATAGTCCGAAAAATACGGTATATATATTTGTTATTATTATTATTTACTATCTGTTTATATTTTCTTATTTTAGTTCTGATTATTATTATTATTATTATTTATTTTTTTATTTTATTTATTTAATTGATTTATCTGTAAATATTATTATTATTTTGTTTTCTTGCTGTTTCTTTCTTTTGGGTTTGGGATGGCATCGTTGGGATATAAACAAAAACATATTCGGCCCAAACATATTCGGCCCAATCACATAATATCTACGGCTTTTCACACACACCAGAGAATGCAAAGCATACTTGGTCAACAGCCATACAGGTCACACTGAGGGTGGCCGTATAAACAACTTTAACACTGTTACAAATATGCGCCACACTGTGAACCCACACCCAACAAGAATGACAAACACATTTCGGGAGAACATCCGCACCGTAACACAACATAAACACAACAGAACAAATACCCAGAACCCCTTGCAGCACTAACTCTTCCGGGACGCAACAATATACACCCCCGCTACCCCCAACCTCGCCCACCTCAACGTCCTCATGCTCTCTCAGGGAGAGCATGTCCCAAATTCCAAGCTGCTGATTTGAGGCATGTTAAAAAAAACAATGCACTTTGTGACTTCAATAATAAATATGGCAGTGCCATGTTGGCACTTTTTTCCATAACTTGAGTTGATTTATTTTGGAAAACCTTGTTACATTGTTTAATGCATCCAGCGGGGCATCACAACAAAATTAGGCATACTAATGTGTTAATTCCACCACTGTATATATCGGTATCGCTTGATATCGGAATCGGTAATTAAGAGTTGGACAATATCGGAATATCGGCAAAAAAGCCATTATCGGACATCTCTAATCAAAATCAAAATGAATTAATGACATATTCAAGGCATCAATTACTTCACATCAAATATTCCATCACTTTGACATATTTTTCGGGGGACATTTTACATCTTTTTTGAGCATTTTTTGAGTAATACTTTTGATGCATTTTAATCTTTTTGCTGTGTCAGATTACAAACTAAACAGGACACAAAAGTCCCCATTGACTACCATTATAACGCAAATGTTTACCAGTACAGACATTATACAAAATAATCATGCATTTTCCAATGGATTGGTAATTTTATCCCCAATTGCTTGAATCTTTCACAATATTTGTTGTTTATTTACTATTCTCTAGCGCTGTTAGTCTCACTCTGCATTGGCGAGTAGACGAGCGTTGCTCAGGAGTACTTTATGCTACGTGAATGTGGAGCAAAAAAAGCAAATATATCTACCTTTTACAATACCTGTGGTCCCCGGATGAAAATGTGTTACGGACATTGTATGATATGTGGATGTTCTAAGACAAAGTGAACAGTCCAGTTGTGATGGATTGAATGCCCTGAGAATAAAATGATATGTGCTTACTTGGACTGTGATGAAGCTGTGAGGACTCAGGTGCTTTGTCTTCATGCTCTTCAGTCTTCACAGAGACAACAGTCAGTGGAAACTTGCTGACATCCTCCTCCTCCTGCCCTAGAAGACACTCTCCCTCCTGAATGATCCAACATTCCTCCTCTTCCTCTTTAAGGTGAGGGGACTGGGGATCCTCCTCTTCCTCTTTAATGTGGGGGCGCTGCTGGACGTCTGTTGGGTAAATAATACTAAGAGTGAAAAGAGGTAGTTTTGGGCTGACAGTGTTGACAAAATGAGATTATTTGTGTTAAGTGTGTAGCTAAACATTGAATGAAAACATGGAAAAATAGCCCCTTTTTGTCACAGCCACAAATATACAGTGGGGGTCAAAAGTTTACATACACTTGTAAAGAACATCATGTCATGGCTGTCTTGAGTTTACAATTATTTCTAAAACTCTTATTTTTTTGGGACAGAGTGATTGGAGCACATACTTGTTGGTCACAAAAAACATTCATGAAGTTTGCTTCTTTTATGAATTTATTATGGGTCTACTGAAAATGTGCTGGGTCAAAAGTATACATACAGCAATGTTAATATTTGCTTACATGTCCCTTGGCAAGTTTACCTGCAATAAGGCACTTTTGGTAGCCATCCACAAGCTTCTGCTGGAATTTTTGACCACTCCTCTTGACACAATTGGTGCAGTTCAGATAAATGTGTTGGTGTTCTGACATGGACTTGTTTCTTCAGCATTGCCCACACATTTAAGTCAGGACTTTGGGAAGGCCATTCTAAAACTTTAATTTTAGCCTGATTTAGCCATTCCTTTACCACTTTTGAAGTGTGTTTGGAGTCATTGTCCTGTTGGAACACCCAACTGCGCCCTGGGCTGATGATTTTAGCTTGTCCTGAAGAATTTGGAGCTAAGTTTACAAACACTGGACACGATCGCCCCTTTCAAATGCCGCCGCGCTAAAACCACGCCTCAGCCCTGGTTGAATGACGTCACTCGGGCTGCCAGGCGCGTATGTAGAAGAGCAGAGAGAAAATGGAAAAAAGACAGGCTGCATGTGTCCTTTGCCATTTTTAAAGAAAGCCTGTTTTCCTTTCAGATGACTGTAAAAGCAGAAATGAATATATATCTATCTCAGATTATATCTTCTAACTGTAACAACCCCAGAGTTCTGTTTAAAACTATTAACACTGTCATTGATGCTCCCAAATCTGCTGGTTTTGATGCTTCTTTTGAATTCTGTGAAAATTGTCTCCATTTTTTCACTGACAAAATTGTGTCAACTAGAGCCAGTCTATCTCAGCCTTCATATGACCCTTCTGTTCCCCTGCATTTCTCTTCTGTTTTCCATCAGTTTGAGCCGGTGTCCTTTTCTTTTTTAAGTGACACAGTTAGTCATATGAAGCCCTCTGGTTCTCCTGCAGATGCCCTCCCACCTCGCCTGTTTAAGGAGGTACTTGCTACTATTGGACCAAGTGTCCTTAACATTATCAATAGTAGCCTCTCTTCTGGAATAGTTCCAGTAGAGTTTAAACATGCAGTGGTACGACCTCTACTTAAAAAACCCAGCCTCGACCCCTCTCTCCTCTCTAACTTCAGACCTATCTCTAATCTTCCATACATTTCCAAAATATTAGAGAAGGTTGTCTACAGTCAGTTGTTGCCCTTCTTAGAGGATAATGGTATCACTGAGCTGTTCCAGTCCGGTTTTAAAGCCCTCCACAGCACAGAGTCAGCGCTTCTAAAAGTTTTTAACGATGTCCTCCTGTCCACTGATTCTGGTAAATATGTTGTCCTGGTGCTTTTAGATCTGTCTGCTGCGTTCGACACCGTCGACCACGCCACCTTAATCACTCGTCTTGAGAACTGTGTGGGCATTAAGGGCGCCGCCCTCAACTGGTTCCGGTCGTACCTAACCGACAGGAGTTTTTGTGTAAAAGTAGACAGTTTTATGTCGTCCACAGCTCCTTTACCACATGGGGTCCCCCAGGGCTCAATCCTTGCCCCAATTTTATTTGCACTTTACCTTCTCCCCCTTGGTTCTATTTTTAGGAAGTACAGTATTGCATTTCATTTTTATGCCGATGATTGCCAGATTTATTTTCCCATGGCACAAAATAACACGGTTCAACGTCTTATTGACTGCCTGCACGACATCAAAGTCTGGCTTTCAGCTAACTTCCTGAGCCTAAATGAAGATAAAACAGAAGTTATGTTGTTCGGTCCAAGTCGCTCTCCCTCCCCCAACGTTGACCTCGGCACTCTGACCCCGTATCTCAGCGACTCTGTCACAAACCTGGGGGTAAAGTTTGACTCAGATTTTAAATTCGAAAAACAAATCAGCAGCGTCGTTCAAAAAAGCTTTTATCAATTACGCCAAATAGCGAAAGTGAAACCGCTTCTATCAAGACATGATCTTGAGAAATTAATCCACGCTTTTATCTCGACTCGTCTTGACTACTGCAATGCCCTGTATGTTGGCATTAGCCAGGCCTCCCTCGCCCGCCTGCAGCTCGTGCAGAACTCTGCTGCTCGTCTGCTAACACAGACCCGCAGACGTGAGCACATCACCCCTATTTTAGCGTCCCTTCACTGGCTCCCTGTGCGTTACCGAATACATTTTAAACTCCTTTTATTTGTTTTTAAATGTCTAAACAACCTCGCGCCAACCTATCTCTCCGACCTCCTTCAGCCTTACTGCCCCACCCGATCCTTAAGATCAGCCGATCAGCTGCTGTTGACGGTCCCTGACACAAGGCTGAAGCTTAGAGGTGACAGAGCTTTTGCCGTTGCTGCTCCCAAGCTCTGGAACGACCTACCCCTGAGTGTTAGACAAGCCTCCTCTCTTCCTGTTTTTAAATCTCTCTTAAAAACATACTTTTATTCCATGGCTTTTAACACTGAGTGATATCCATCCTGCAATGGCGCCCCATAATACACCTGCTGTGATCCTGTTTTTATGTTTTTATGTTTTTATTAATTCTATTTTAATTATTTATTTTTTATCGTGTTCTGTTTGTATTGTGTTGTGTTTGCTCGGTACTCGTTTTATCTTTTAACCTGTTCATTGTACAGCACTTTGGCTACCCCTGTGGTAAATTTTAAATGTGCTCTATAAATAAAGTTGATTTGATTTGATTTGATTTAATCCTCCTTTTTCATTGTCCCATTTACTCTCTGTAAAGCAGCAGTTCCATTGGCAGCAAAACAGGCCCAGAGCATAATACTACCACCACTATGCTTGACGGTATGTATGGTGTTCCTGGGATTGAAGGCCTCACCTTTTCTCCTCCAAACATATTGCTGGGTATTGTGGCCAAACAGCTCCATTTTTTGTTTCATCTGATCACAGAACTTTCCTCCGGAAGGTCTTATCTTTGTCCATGTGATGTCAGATGAAACAAAAATTGAGACCATGTGGACAATGCTGAAGAAACAAGTCCATGTCAGAAAACTTCAAGAATGTTTTTTGTGACCAACAAGTATGTGCTCCAATCACTCTATCACAAAAAAATAAGAGTTGTAGAAATGATTGGAAACTCAAGACAGCCATGACATGATGTTCTTTACAAGTGTATGTACACTTTTGATCGCGACTGTATCTTCAAAAGCTGTCCATTGAGTAAAAATAGGGTTTGGAAATTCATTGATTACAATGTAAAATATATTTGGTGGGAGGAACATCAAACCTTTCATAAATATGTTGTGTCTCCTTTTCATGAAGAATATAAAAACAAAGCAGTACATCATCCTCACAAGACGATTCACCTTCCTATACAAAATCTACTCAAGAATAGTGTTAATAATCAAATATAAAGTTAGTAAAGATGTGAGAGTAAGAAGTCAACAAACCTGTTCTGTGTAACACAACTTGATGATGTTGTTGTTGTTGTTATTAGTCAAACATAAAGTTAGTAAAAATGTGAGAGTAAGAAGTAAACAAACTTGTTCTGTGTAACACAACTTCATGATGTTGTTGTTGTTATTAGTCAAATATAAAGTTAGTAAAGATGTGAGAATAAGAAGTAAACAAACCTGTTCTGTGTAACACAACTTGATGATGTTGTTGTTGATGTTGTTGTTGTTATTAGTCAAATATAAAGTTAGTAAACATGTGAGAGTAAGAAGTAAACAAACCTGTTTTGTGTAACACAACTTGATGATGTTGTTGTTGTTATTAGTCAAATATAAAGTTAGTAAAGATGTGAGAGTAAGATGTAAACAAACCTGTTCTGTGTAACACAACTTGATGATGTTGTTGTTGTTATTAGTCAAATATAAAGTTAGTAAAATTGTGAGAGTAATAAGTAAACAAACCTGTTCTGTGTAACACAACTTGATGGTGTTGTTGTTGATGTTGTTGTTGTTGTTATTAGTCAAATATAAAGTTAGTAAACATGTGAGAGTAAGAAGTAAACAAACCTGTTTTGTGTAACACAACTTGATGATGTTGTTGTTGTTATTAGTCAAATATAAAGTTAGTAAAGATGTGAGAGTAAGAAGTAAACAAACCTGTTATGTGTAACACAACTTGATGATGTTGTTGTTGTTATTAGTCAAATATAAAGTTAGTAAACATGTGAGAGTAAGAAGTAAACAAACCTGTTTTGTGTAACACAACTTGATGATTTTGTTGTTGTTATTAGTCAAATATGAAGTTAGTAAAGATGTGAGAGCAAGAAGTAAACAAACTTGTTCTGTGTAACACAACTTGTTGCTGTTGTTGTTGTTATTAGTCAAATATAAAGTTAGTAAAGATGTGAGAGTAAGAAGTAAACAAACTTGTTCTGTGTAACACAACTTGATGATTTTGTTGTTGTTATTAGTCAAATATAAAGTTAGTAAAATTGTGAGAGTAATAAGTAAACAAACCTGTTCTGTGTAACACAACTTGATGGTGTTGTTGTTGATGTTGTTGTTGTTGTTATTAGTCAAATATAAAGTTAGTAAATATGTGAGAGTAAGAAGTAAACAAACCTGTTTTGTGTAACACAACTTGATGATGTTGTTGTTGTTATTAGTCAAATATAAAGTTAGTAAAGATGTGAGAGTAAGAAGTAAACAAACCTGTTATGTGTAACACAACTTGATGATGTTGTTGTTGTTATTAGTCAAATATAAAGTTAGTAAACACGTGAAAGTAAGAAGTAAACAAACCTGTTCTGTGTAACACAACTTGATGATGTTGTTGTTGTTATTAGTCAAATATGAAGTTAGTAAAGATGTGAGAGCAAGAAGTAAACAAACTTGTTCTGTGTAACACAACTTGATGATGTTGTTGTTATTAGTCAAATATAAAGTCAGTAAACATGTGAGAGTAAGAAGTAAACAAACCTGTTCTGTGTAACACAACTTGATGATGTTGTTGTTGATGTTGTTGTTATTAGTCAAATATAAAGTTAGTAAACATGTGAGAGTAAGAAGTAAACAAACATGTTCTGTGTAACACAACTTGATGATGTTGTTGTTGTTGTTATTAGTCAAATATAAAGTTAGTAAAGATGTGAGAGTAAGAAGTAAACAAACCTGTTCTGTGTAACACAACTTGATGATGTTGTTGTTGTTATTAGTCAAATATAAAGTTAGTAAAATTGTGAGAGTAAGAAGTAAACAAACCTGTTCTGTGTAACACAACTTGATGTTTCTTGTAAACAGCGTCCAGTAGTTGACGTTTCTCCTCTTTTGTTCTAGAAAGTTCCTCTTCATACTCTGCTATCGTTCTTTCGCACATTTTCACACAATCACAACACTTTACACTCACATTTGATCTCTACTTAGCCATTTGGGTTTTTGTTAGCAGCTAACATGCTAAGCTAGCCAGCAAGCTAAGCCAGCACGAGAAGTGTCGAAGTGCGCGCGGACTAATGTTTACGGATGCAAAGAATTATGAACAATGTTCACTCTAATAAACGAAATATATGTAAGCACTGCCCGCGACGCCGAAAGGGACAAGCGGTAGGAAATGGATGGATGGACGTAAGCACTGATTAAGAACACAGAATAATAATGACGGTCGCTTCCCGATTTTGAATACGCATGCGCCAAAAAGCCACTTCCGATCTCTACTTTGACAGCAGCTAAAAAAAATAAAATAATGTACAAGTATTTAATTTACTAGTTGTCGATTTATAAAAATAAAGCCTACATTTTCTAATTGTCTTAATGGTTTACAATTGTCAGTCAAATCTTTAAGAATGATTAGAGTACAAAAGCCTTTGTTAAAAACATTTAAAGCGATTTAGCTAGCCCTTTTTTTTTTTTTTTTTTTTTTTTTTTTTTATTATTGTAACCGATGGTTTATATATGTCCCCTATACTGTATAAAACTACAAAATAACAAACACGGAGGCTCCAGTTTTACACGAGGACCACTTTATTTCTGTTGTTTTCAAAACTCCGCTCCACCACAACGAGTCACCACTTCCGCTCTTAGCGCCTTCAAAACAAGAGCTCCAGGCATGTACTGTATAAAAGCTTATAACAGGAGCTTAACATCACAAAGAGGCAAGTCCATAAAAAATAGGTTACATTATTTAATTCTCTATCTGTATTTTGCTTTTGTTTTATTTCCTTGTCCTTGAAAGTGCCTTGACTGTTGAGTGAATTATAAATGTATGTTTGACATTTTTTTTACTACTATTTCCAGTTTGAACATTTTTAACGGCAAATAATTTGAATACAAGTCCGTTGTTATTTTGTAATGTTTTGAGCAAAGTCGTAAAACCGTCGAAGTTGTTCGGTCTGCGCCTGCGCAAATGGTAGGAGTCGGAACGCACAATTTGACCCTTTCCGGTGTTAGCTTAGCTTGTTAGCATACACGCGGAAGTTATCAACACGTCGATAAGCAGCGCCAGGGCCGGCCCGTGGCATAGGCCGTAAAGGCAAATGCTAAGGGCGCCGTCCATCAGGGGGCGCCACGCCAGTGCCACAAATGTTGGAGAGAAAAAAAAAAAAAAATTGTTACTATTATTTCTAAATACAAAAAATAATCCCACGTTAATTAAAATGCAAAGTAAAGCCTATTTAATAGAAATATTATTTGTTACAACATTACGCCCCCCCCCCCCCCCCCCCCCCGCACGGTGCGCCCCCTCCCTTCCCGTATCATGACTCTTTTTGGACGTCACCACATCAAAAAATTGACAAGGTAGTAAACCGTAAGTAGGTTGGATATAATTATTGAATATGATCAATATCAAGAGGAAGATTACTAATTCAGTGTTAATATTGGAGTGGTCCCCGGGCTCATCTGTAGTGGAACAGTTGGGTCCAGAGGTCAAAAATGTTAAGGACCCCTTCTATATAAAATGAGCCTGCATGGAAATCAGTCTTTGGCACATTAACATTTTATATGTTCATTAATGTCCCCTGTACTATAACAAAGGAGTTGTAATATACATCTATTAACAAGCTTATTGGTAAATTATAAATGAATTAAAGACCTACTGAAAGCCACTACTACCGACCACGCAGTCTGATAGTTTATATATCAATGATGAAATCTCAACATTGCAACACATGCCAATACGGCCGGGTTAGCTTACTAAAGTGCAATTTTAAATGTTGCGCGAAATATCCTGCTGAAAACGTCTCGGTATGATGACGTCAGCGCGTGACGTCACGGATTGTGGAGGACATTTTGGGACAGCATGGTGGCCAGCTATTAAGTCGTCTGTTTTCATCGCGAATATATTCTGGACATCTGTGTTGGTGAATCTTTTGCAATTTGTTCAATGAACAATGGAGACAGCAAAGAAGAAAGCTGTAGGTGGGAAGCGGTGTATTGCGGCCGACTGCAGCAACACAAACACGGCCGGTGTTTCATTGTTTACATTCCCGGAAGATGACAGTCAAGCTTTACCATTGGCCTGTGGAGAACTGGGATGACAGAGACTCTTACCAGGAGGACTTTGAGTTGGATACGCAGACACGGTACCGTGAGTACGCTTCCAAACATTTGATCGCTTGCCCGTACGTGCGTGCCGCTATGTGCATGTCACGTACGTAACTTTGGGGAAATATATGTGCTGTATGAACTTTGGGGGGGTGAACGATACTTTGGGCTGTGGGGTTGAGTGTGTTGTGCAGGTGTTTGAGTTGTATTGGCGGGTTATATGGACGGGAGGGGGGAGGTGTTTGTTATGCGGGATTAATTTGTGGCATATTAAATATAAGCCTGGTTGTGTTGTGGCTAATAGAGTATATATATGTCTTGTGTTTATTTACTGTTTTAGAATATCAGGTCCCACCCGCCTCTCACAGCATCTTCCCTATCTGAATCGCTCCCACTGCCCTCTAGTCCTTCACTCTCACTTTCCTCATCCACAAATCTTTCATCCTCACTCAAATTAATGGGGAAATCGTGGCTTTCTGGGTCCGAATGGCTCTCGCTGCTGGTGGCCATGATTGTAAACAATGTGCAGATGTGAGGAGCTCCACAACCTGTGACGTCACGCTACTCGTCTGCTACTTCCGGTACAGGCAAGGCTTTTTTATCAGCGACCAAAAGTTGCGAACTTTATCGTGGATGTTCTCTACTAAATCCTTTCAGCAAAAATATGGCAATATGGCGAAATGATCAAGTATGACACATAGAATGGACCTGCTATCCCCGTTTAAATAAGAACATCGCATTTCAGTAGGTCTTTTATGTTTATGTGCGGCCCGGTAGCAAATGCGTTGGGGACCGCTGGTTTAGTCGACTGAATTTACTTGCTGACTAAAATTTAATCAATTAAGAGGACTACAGTTTCACTAAAACTAAAATACTTTTTCTTCAAAGAATTATGACTAGAAATACATTTTTAAAAATTGCTGACGAGATCTTCACTGACATTGGGAGATCATGTGTGGTGTGACTGAGCAACGCTGTTTTTTTGTTTTTTTTAAAGGGGAACATTATCACAATTTCAGAAGGGTTAAAACCATTAAAAATCAGTTCCCAGTGGCTTATTATATTTTTCGAAGTTTTTTTCAAAATTTTACCCATCACGCAATATCCCTAAAAAAAGCTTCAAAGTGCCTGATTTTAACCATCGTTATATACACCCGTCCATTTTCCTGTGACGTCACATAGTGAAGCCAACACAAACAAACATGGCGGAAAGAACAGCAAGATATAGCGACATTAGCTCGGATTCAGACTTAAACGATTCAACAGATTACGCATGTATTGAAACGGATGGTTGTAGTGTGGAGGCAGGTAGCGAAAACGAAATTGAAGAAGAAACTGAAGCTACTGAGCCATATCGGTTTGAACCGTATGCAAGCAAAACCGAGGAAAACGACACGACAGCCAGCGACACGGGAGAAAGCGAGGACGAATTCGGCGATCGCCTTCTAACCAACGATTGGTATGTGTTTGTTTGGCATTAAAGGAAACTAACAACTATGAACTAGGTTTACAGCATA
Organism: Nerophis lumbriciformis; assembly: GCF_033978685.3. Classification (NCBI taxonomy): domain Eukaryota; kingdom Metazoa; phylum Chordata; class Actinopteri; order Syngnathiformes; family Syngnathidae; genus Nerophis; species Nerophis lumbriciformis. The sequence continues at coordinate 24,141,125 of NC_084580.2, forward strand.
TGAAATACATTTGGCAACAACATGCACTTTGAGAGTGCAGACAGCCCAGTTTTCATCAATTAATATATTCTGTAGACATACCCTCATCCGCTATCTTTTCCTGAAAGCTGATCCGTCCAGTTTTGGAGTTGATGTCAGCAGGCCAGGGAAGCTAGGGTCGATATTCTTCTCTTGATCATCTTCGGTGGCATAAGGGACGGTGTGAGCCAAGACATCCAGGGGGTTTAGCTCGCTCGTCTGCGGGAACAAACTGCCGCCATTGCTTGCCGTGCTAGCGAGGTCCTTTGTCCCTGAATTGCTCACACACTCCGGCAGATTCAATGGGGGTCTGGCGGCAGATTTCTTTGACTTTATGGTTGGAAATGCATCTGCTTTGAGTGTCGCAGGATATCCACACATTCTTGCCATCTCTGTCGTAGCATAGCTTTCGTCGGTAAAGTGTGCGGAACAAACGTCCAATTTCTTGCCACTTTGGCATCTTTGGGCCACTGGTGCAACTTGAATCCGTCCCTGTTGGTGTTGTTACACCCTCCGACAACACACCGACGAGGCATGATGTCTCCAAGGTACGGAAAACAGTCGAAAAAACGGAAAATAACAGAGCTGATTTGACTCGGTGTTTGAGAAAATGGCGGATTGCTTCCCGATGTGACGTCCGAGAGCAAATATTAGAAAGGCGTTTAATTCGCCAAAATTCACCCATTTAGAGTTCGGAAATCGGTTAAAAAAATATATGGTCTTTTTTCTGCAACATCAAGGTATATATTGACGCTTACATAGGTCTGCTGATAATGTTACCCTTTAAAGCACGTGTTTGTCTTCTTGTGTTCTACAGACGTCAGTGAAGAACATCTCTTTTCTCAGCAGCGGGAGGAGCCACAGCCCCCCTACCTTAAAGATGAAGAGGAGGAACACAGCATCAGCCAGGAGGGAGATCATCTTGAAGGACTGGTGGAGTTCCCAGTGACTGGTGTCCCTGTGAAGAGTGAAGATGATGAGGTCAAAGGTGAAAGTGAGGAGAAGAGCAGCAGCTCAACACAACACATGACAACAGAAGCTGATGGAGACCACTGTGGAGGATCACAAGCAGACAAGCTCTTAGCTCCACTATCAGATAGTGAGGACACAACGTCACACTCTCCTCACACTGATGATGAACACTCTAAAGATGATAAGACATGTCACACTGACTTCAAATGTTCTCACTGTGACAAAACTTTTGGCTTAGACACAAATCTGGAAAAACACATGAAATATCACGCAGGAGAGAAACTATTTTTGTGCTCAGTGTGTAGTAAAAGTTTGATAAGGAAGCGGATTTGATAAAACACTCAAGAATACACACTGGGAATCAACCAATGTCCTGTTCAGTTTGTGGTTTATTATTCACAAGGAGGGATAGTTTGAGAAAACACACCGGAGAAAAACCCTTTTCTTGTTCAATCTGCGGTACAGGTTTCACGCGGATTTACGACGTGACCAGACACATGAGAATACACACCGGAGAGAAACCTTTTTCTCGCTCAATCTGCGGTTCGTGTTTCACAAGGAGCGAACGTTTGAAAGTCCACATGAGAAGAAGACACAACGGAGACAAGTCACACTGGTGTTCAGTGTGCGGCACAAGCTTTGAGCGACGTCAACATTTGATAAAGCACATGAGAACTGTTGCGTTTTGGACCAGTTGTTCCTCCCAGGGAATTCAAGTCACAAGTCGCTCCCAAGCTTTTTACGACACTTAAAGCTGAGTTAAAAAAAACCACCAGAGACAGAATAGCTATTTTGTTGTATATTTTCAAAGCTTTGCAGATATACTTTCAGACCAGTCCGGCATAGAACATTCTATCGCCCCGCCAAAATGGTCTGTCCTCCCAACCCCAAAACCCTCTCTCTTCTTAAGTCCCTGGCAGTCCTCTGTCTCTAGCCAAAACAAATGCTTATTATCGCTTCTTCTTACATTCCAAAGAATTCAAGGTTAACACACACAGTTTACTTGCAGACAAAGCAGCAAGAGAAGAAATGGAAAACACGAGCTGTTTTCAAATATGACTATGAAATAAAAGAAGTACCGTATTTTCCGCACTATAAGGCGCACCGGATTATTAGCCGCACCTTCAATGAATGGCATATTTCATAACTTTGTCCACCAATAAGCCGCCCCGGACTATAAGCCGCGCCTACGCTGCGCTAAAGGGAATGTCAAAAAAACAGTCAGATAGGTCAGTCAAACTTTAATAATATATTAAAAACCAGCGTTCTAACAACTCTGTTCACTCCCAAAATGTACGCAAATGTGCAATCACAAACATAGTAAAATTCAAAATAGTGCAGAGCAATAGCAACATAATGTTGCTCGAACGTTAATGTCACAACACACAAAATAAACATAGCGCTCACTTTCTGAAGTTATTCTTCATTCGTAAATCCTTCGTCTTCGGTGTCCGAAGTGAAAAGTTGGGCAAATGTGAGATCCAAAATGGACGGTTCCGTCTCGTCGAAGTCATCGGAGTCAGTGTCACTGTTATCCAGCAGTTCTGTGAATCCTGCCTTCCGGAAAGCTCGGACCACAGTTGTGACCGAAATATCTGCCCAGGCATTTACGATCCACTGGCAGATGTTGGCGTCGTCTGGCGCTGCCTCCGTCTTAGTGAATGTGTGTTCGCCTTCTGTCATCCATTGTTCCCACGCAGTTAGCAGTCTAGCTTCGAATGCCCTGTTGACACCAATATCTAGCGGCTGGAGGTCTTTTGTCAATCCACCCGGAATGACGGCGAGTATTGAATTAAGCGCGTAAGCGTGTCTCTTAAAGTGATGTTATGAGCTAGCAAATATAACAACTACACTACCCAGCATGCAACGATAGTTACGAGCATGCGCGGTAGCCCTGAGAAGCGTTGTTGTATGCTGGCAGTTAGAATGTGGTTATGAGCACGCTGTGAGTAAACGTTGAGAACTCAGTTAACACGCCTCGTCTGCATTATTTATAATTAGACAGACAACACACTTAATAGGAGCCATTTTGGGGTCTTTACATAAACACACAAATGGAAATGAAACGTCACATATCCCAGCATGCACCGCGCGCTTCTTCTTCTTCCGGGGGCGGGTGGTTGCTTACAGTACAAGAAGAAGCGCTTCCTGTTCTATGGGGGCGGGTGCTTACCTTGGCGGTTGCTTGCGTAGAAGAAGAAGCGCTTCCTGCTCTACCGGGAAAAAAGATGGCGGCTGTTTACCGAAGTTGCGAGAACGAAACTTTATGAAAATGAATCTTAATATTTATCCATATATAAAGCGCACCGGGTTAAACGCCGCACTGTCAGCTTTTGAGTAAATTTGTGGTTTTTAGGTGCGGCTAATGGTGCGGAAAATACGGTACAACTTAAATTCGGATATATGTAAATATCTTCCTCCGACAGAACACACACTCGAGAGGAAGTGTTGAGTTGCAGTGTGTGCGGGGAAAGATTCTCTCGTGAGTACCAACTTAGCAATCACAAGTGTGCCGGTGAGAACAACAACAGCAGTAAACTGGAACATCTCTCTGTGAGCACAGACCTCCGCCAAGGCCCCGCCTCCCGATAGTAAAGACTCCTTTAAGAAAGTCATAAAGGCAACTGGTGATCAGGATCATCCCCAAAACGTAATCACTTGTTCATTGTCCCATTTCTGACATGACCTGAAAGTTTCAACAAAATCCAGTTGCTATTTACCAAACAAACTCCAGCAAATATATAACCGCGTATAGTTATTATTTTTTTAAATGCATGTCATTTGATTACTTTTTATTGTTTCTTTTTTATGTGCAGCACTCTGTAGACAGTTTTGTTATTAACAGTGCTGTATAAATAAATGGGATTGGATCGGAGAAAGGATTCTACTGCCCGTGTTTGTTTTTGCCCGTCTTCTAAACAGGCGCAGAATGACATAAAAGGAGTGCACCCTCTTGTCAGTAATCAATTGTCATTATCTCTGTGGGTGGAGGCGGGATCGTTAGCACACACAAAGACAAGTTATAACCTTAAAGGGGAACATTATCACCAGACCTATGTAAGCGTCAATATATACCTAGATGTTAGATGAGCTCAGGCCCAGCGAAGCCGACGGCGTTTCTGGGTGTTGTTGATAAACGGTTTTCGCCTTGCATAGGAGAGTTTTAACTTGCACTTACAGATGTAGCGACCAACTGTAGTTACTGACAGTGGGTTTCTGAAGTGTTCCTGAGCCCATGTGGTGATATCCTTTACACACTGACGTCACTTGTTGATGCAGTACAGCCTGAGGGATCGAAGGTCACGGGCTTAGCTGCTTACGTGCAGTGATTTCTCCAGATTCTCTGAACCCTTTGATGATATTACGGACCGTAGATGGTGAAATCCCTAAATTCCTTGCATTAGCTGGTTGAGAAAGGTTTTTCTTAAACTGTTCAACAATTTGCTCACGCATTTGTTGACAAAGTGGTGACCCTCGCCCCATCCTTGTTTGTGAATGACTGAGCATTTCATGGAATCTACTTTTATACCCAATCATGGCACCCACCTGTTCCCAATTTCCCTGTTGTCCCAAATAAGTGTTTGATGAGCATTCCTCAACTTTATCAGTATTTATTGCCACCTTTCCCAACTTTTTTGTCACGTGTTGCTGCCATCAAATTCTAAAGTTAATGATTATTTGCAAAAAAAAATAAAGTTTATGAGTTTGAACATCAAATATGTTGTCTTTGTAGCATATTCAACTGAATATGGGTTGAAAATGATTCGCAAATCATTGTATTCCGTTTATATTTACATCTAACACAATTTCCCAACTCATATGGAAACGGGGTTTGTACACTATGTTGCCAAAAGTATTTGGCCACCCATCCAAATGATGTGAGTCAGGTGTCCTAATCACTTGGTCCGGTGTATAAAATCAAACACTTAGTCATGGAGACTGTTTCTACAAACACTTGTGAAAGAATGGGCCGCTTTCAGTGATTTCCAGCGTGGAACTGTCATAGGATGCCACCTGTGCAACAAATCCAGTCGTGAAATTTCCTCGCTCCTAAATATTCCAAAGTCAACTGTCGGCTTTTTTTTTTTATAAGAAAAGTGACGAGTTTGGGAACAACAGCAACTCAGCCCCCAAGTGGTAGGCCACGTAAACTGACTAAAGCGCATAGTGCAAAGACTTTCTGCACAGTCAGTTGCTACAGAGAGATCCAAACTTCATGTGACCTTCCAGTTAGCCCACGTACAGTACGCAGAGAGCTTCATGGGATGGGTTTCCATGGCCGAGCAGCTGCATCTAAGCCATACATCACCAAGTCCAATGCAAAGCGTGGGATGCAGTGGTGTAAAGCACGTCGCCACTGGACTCTAGAGCAGTGGAGACGCCTTCTCTGGACTGATGAATCACTCTTTTCCATCCGGCAATCTGATGGACCAGTCTGGGTTTGGAGGTTGCCAGGAGAACGCTACATTTCGGACTGCATTGTGCCGAGTGTGAAATTTGCTGGAGGAGGAATTATGGTGTGTGGTTGTTTTTCAGGAGGTGGGCTTGGCCCCTTAGTTCCAGTGAAAGGAACTATGAATGAACATTTTGGACAATTCCATGCTCCCAACCTTGTGGGAACAGTTTGGAGCGAGCCCCTTCCTCTTCCAACATGACTGTGCACCAACGCATAAAGCAAGGTCCATAAAGACATGGATGACAGAGTCTGGTGTGGATGAACTTGACTGGCCTGCACAGAGTCCTGACCTGAACCCGATAGAACACCTTTGGGATGATATTAGAACGGAGACTGAGAGCCAGGCCTTCTCCGCCAACATCAGTGTGTGACCTCACCAATGCGCTTTTGGAAGAATGGTGGAAAATTCCTATGAACACACTCTGCAACCTTGTGGACAGCCTTCCCAGGAGAGTTGAAGCTGTAATAGCTGCAAAAGGTGGACCCACATCATATTGAACCCTATGGGTTAGGAATGGGATGGCACTTCAACTTCATGTGTGTGTATATATATATATATATATATATATATATATATATATATATATATATATATATATATATACATATATTACACACACACACACATATATATATATATATATATATATATATATATATATATATATATATATATATATATATATATATATATATATATATATATATATATCATACTTACCAACCTTGAGATCTCCGATTTCGGGAGGTAGGGGGTGGGGGCGCGGTTGGGGGAGGGGCGTGGTTGGGGGCGTGGTTAAGAGGGGAGGAGTAAATTGACAGCTAGAATTCACCAAGTCAAGTATTTCATACATATATATATATATATATATATATATCCTGAAAATATGCAACCAAAACTGTGTTTAGGTAGTTGATACTTCAAACTTGCATAAATAAATATTAAGGAATATAACATAACTTGGCTTCTGAGAGTTTCAGAATGTAATGAATAAAATGCTAAAGTTGTTGATAAACAAGCAATTTATTTTAATTAAATATGGTCATTTTAAATGAATTATTATGACAATTTAAAATCAATTATTTCAAATATGTTTATTTTAATGTATAATTTTATGGCTGGATGTAATAAGGAGTCAGGAAAAAAATACAAATAAAAATACAATTAATTTTGATGTTTTAGCAAAATATAGTAAAAATGTATTTAGTTTTTGTTTTTTTTAATTTAATAAATATATTTATTTTTACGTAAGATAAACATAGTAATACAATTTATCTCTAGTCTGGATGATTTAGTTCTTGTCACCCTGTTGTGCTCCCTTCGTGAAAAAAGGCTGTCCTCACTCAGGTCCGCCAGGAGCTGGAGGGGGCGTGGCTTCCAGCTCTGGCTGAAAATCGGGAGATTTTCGGGAGAATATTTGTCCCGGGAGGTTTTTCGGGAGAGGTGCTGAATTTCGGGTGTCTCCCGGAAAATTCGGGAGGGTTGGCAAGTATGATATATATATATATATATATATATATATATATATTAGAGATGCGCGGATAGGCAATTATTTCATCCGCAACCGCATCAGAAAGTCGTCAACCATCCGCAATCCACCCGATCTAACATTTGATCAGAACTGCATCCGCCCGCACCCGCCCGTTGTTATATATCTAATATAGACGATGCAAGGCATTAGTGAGGTTATAAAGCTTTTGCCTGTTAAAGAAAGGAGACTGATCCAACGCAGCACAGACATTCGCGTGCCACGCTGTCACGACCCAGACGCACACCAGTGCGCAATCATATGGGAGCCGCGCTGAGCGCACCTCCAAGCGCGTCTCGCTGCCGGCGACGGCCGGGTATATGGGCCCGACGCTCCAGCGCCATCCATTTTCAGGGCTAGTTGATTCGGCAGGTGGGTTGTTACACACTCCTTAGCGGGTTCCAACTTCCATGGCCACCGTCCTAGCTGCTGTCTATATCAACCAGGGTGAGCCCCACCCCTTTCGTGAGCGCACTGCGCGCGGAGTGACCCCTGTTACGAGCCCCCGGCCACGGGGGTGGCGGGCAGGTAAGCTGCTTACCTGCTGCGCGTGACGCCGGCCGCGGCGAAGGCGAACGAGGCGGGGTGTCGGTGCGGTGGGCGCGGTGGTGACCCTGGACGTGCGTCGGGCCCTTCTCGCGGATCACCTCAGCTACGGCTCCCGGTGGGGCCCTCTCGGGGGAAGGGGCCTCGGTCCCGGACCCCGGCGAGGCGTCGGGGGCCTTCTCCGCTCCGTAAAAGTGTCCATCTCTTTTTCTTCTTTTTCTTCTGTTGTGGCATATGCAGCAGGTGCCTGCTCGTTTTTCGTATGTGGGTAACAACATTTAACTATGTATATATTGTAATGTTCCCAGGAACGTAGGCTCATAGACTTATTCGTTTGTCTCGTATTTATTGTAATAAGATGCAATGTAACCACACAACAGCTCCAATGTGCGTCTCCCCTCTTTCCCGGCAAAACTCGAACTAACACTTCCTGTCAACAACGTCACTTCCCTAACTTGCCCGGAAGTCCCGCCCCCCAGCCAAAGCCATTGGCTAACACCCCGTAGCTAGCCGCTACATCATATTTCCAAATTGGTTTAACTGCCACCCGCCTGAATCTATTTAAAATCTAATTTTTTTTAATTTTAATCGCCCGACCCGACCCGACCCGACCCGACCCGCTGATAAAATCTAATTTTTTTTAATATCATCCGCCCGATTCGCGGATAATCCGCGGACTCCGCGGTTGTGCCCGCAAACCGCGCATCTCTAATATATATGTATGTGTGGGAAAAAAAATCACAAGACTATTTCATCTCTACAGGCCTGTTTCATGAGGGGGGTTCCCTCAATCATCAGGAGATTTTAATGGGAGCATTCACATACCATGGTTTATATAGGGCACAGAGTGGGTGGGTACAGGCTGGCGTAGGGGCGTGGTGATTGGCTCATGTGTTACCTAGGAGGTGTTTCCGTCTGTGGCGGCATGCTGTTACAATTTCGCTGCGCTTGTTGAGGGATGACAGGTCTGGACGGTAAATAATAAACAGTTTCTCTTTCAAGCATAGGTTGCATCTTTTATTACCACTATTGTAAGGTGTGCTGGATGCAAGAATTTGCCATGTTATTGAATATTCAACATTATTGTCTTTGAGGTCCCAAATGTGTTTGCTGAGTTCTGTGGTATTTCGCAGGTTTTTGTTCCTGAAAGAAGTCTTGTGATTGTTCCATCTATATATATATATATATATATATATATATATATATATATATATATATATATATATATATATATATATACACATACAGTTTTATATATATATATATATATATATATATATATATATATATATATATATATATATATATATATATATATATATATATATATATATATATAGTTTATTTTATTATATATAATATGTATAAATATTTTAAAAATGGTTTAGTATTAAATATATTCGTTATTATCACATATTATTTTGTTTTGAAATGCAAACAAATAGCAACTCTCCAATGATATTGCATACTCTTTCACACCCTGTCTCTATTTTGGTTTGCATTTTTAGCTTTAAAATAAAATAAAAAAATGTGTATGATAATCATATGTCTAACAAAGCAAACGGCTTAAAAAATAATCAGTTAAAAAAATTCAGTGAGTTATGGTGATTTTAATCATTGCTAGACCTCTCTAGTGCAGTAAATAGGAAGTCAATACTTAAAATGGCGACCGTGATGACGCAACCTCCCTCAGACGCCACTGCGCATGACACGCTTTGTAACGTCAAGTGTGTCAACTGTCGTGAAACCCGATTGACAAAGAAACAAGTGCGCAGGACGCTTAGAAGTCAGTCTTATTTGTGCTCCAGTTTGTAAATATATTGTCGTATAAAATACATATTTGATTCTTTATTAAGGGTAAAATCGTCTTGGTGCGCGAGTAGCTTAGCTCGCTCGTTAGCTAGCTTAGCTCGCTAGTTAGCTTAGCTTGTTAGCTGCTAACAGAAGTTATCAACACATCGCTAAGTAGAGATCAAGTGTGAGAGTAAAGTGTTGTGATTGTGTGAAAATGTCTACATTACACATGTTGAGAGCGTTGGTGGATCAGCGACTAACTGCTGCCGTCGAGGAAATATTTGTAGCGTTAGAAAGAACGATAGCAGAATACGAGGCGGAACTTTCTAGAACAAAGGAGGAGAACAATCGACTGCTGGACGCTGTTTTCAAGAAACATCAAGTTGTGTTACACAGAACAGGTTTGTTGACTTCTTACTCTCACATCTTTACTAACTCTATATTTGACTATTGACAAGAAAACTACATCTGGAGTATATAACACAGGGCTGTCAAGTTTCAGAAAAAGAGCGAAAATTGCCTGTTTTAATGTCAACTCCTACTTCAAACTGATGTCGTCACCTCCAGTAGGTCTCCCTGCACTGTGGCTAATGTTAGTCTTATTTAAAGGCCTACTGAAAGCCACTACTACCGACCACGCAGTCTGATAGTTTATATATCAATGATGAAATCTTAACATTGCAACACATGCCAATACGGCCGGTCGTGCAATTTTAAATTTCGCGCGAAATATCCTGCTGAAAACGTCTCGGTATGATGACGTCGGCGCGTGACGTCACGGATTGTGGCGGACATTTTGGGACAGCATGGTGGCCAGCTATTAAGTCGTCTTGTTTTCATCGCAAAATTCCACAGTATTCTGGACATCTGTGTTGGTGAATCTTTTGCAATTTGTTCGATGAACAATGGAGACAGCAAAGAAGAAAGCTGTAGGTGGGAAGCGGTGTATTGCGGCAGGTGTTGTGCCGGGTAACGCACCCCCGCCGTAGAATGCACCCCCTGACTGTTGTGCCGGATAACACAGCCGGTGTTTCGTTGTTTACATTCCCGGAAGATGACAGTCAAGCTTTACCATTGGCCTGTGGAGAACTGGGACAACAGAGACTCTTACCAGGAGGACTTTGAGTTGGATACGCAGACGCGGTACCGTGAGTACGCATGCAGCTGCGGCTTCCAAACATTTGATCGCTTGCCCGTACGTGCGTGCCGCTATGTGCATGTCACATACGGGGACTTTGGGGAAATATATGTGCTGTATGAACTTTGGGGAGGTGAACGGTACTTTGGGCTGTGGGATTGAGTGTGTTGTGCAGGTGTTTGAGTTGTATTGGCGGGTTATATGGACGGGAGGGGGGAGGTGTTTGTTATGCGGGATTCATTTGTGGCATATGAAATATAAGCCTGGTTGTGTTGTGGCTAATAGAGTATATATATGTCTTGTGTTTATTTACTGTTTTAGAATATCAGGTCCCACCCGCCTCTCACAGCATCTTCCCTATCTGAATCGCTCCCACTGCCCTCTAGTCCTTCACTCTCACTTTCCTCATCCACAAATCTTTCATCCTCGCTCAAATTAATGGGGAATCGTGGCTTTCTCGGTCCGAATCGCTCTCGCTGCTGGTGGCCATGATTGTAAACAATGTGCGGATGTGAGGAGCTCCACAACCTGTGACGTCACGCTACTCGTCTGCTACTTCCGGTACAGGCAAGGCTTTTTTTATCAGCGACCAAAAGTTGCGAACTTTATCGTCGATGTTCTCTACTAAATCCTTTCAGCAAAAATATGGCAATATCGCGAAATGATCAAGTATGACACATAGAATGGACCTGCTATCCCCGTTTAAATAAGAAAATCGCATTTCAGTAGGCCTCTAAGAGCCATCATCATCACCATCACTCAGATCTGGCGGGTGGATATACTTTGGTTTTCGTATTGACTCTGATGGCAAGTGGACAAAAATACAACGGTATGTCGCAACTGTCACACAACTATAGACTACAACAGTGGGAATGCAACAAATACAATAATAATAATGAATTACATTTTTAACGCACTTTACATTTGTTAAAATCTCAAGGTACCACAAAGTATATAAAAAATAGAAAGTTAGAATATATAATAGAAAATTAAAAATAGAAATGAAAACATGAAAAACACTAGATAAAACAGAAACATAGATAAAAATATAAATAAAAGCTTGAAAGCACTGGATAAAACATCCATCCATCCATCCATCCATCTTCTTCCGCTTATCCGAGGTCGGGTCGCGGGGGCAGCAGCCTAAGCAGGGAAGCCCAGACTTCCCTCTCCCCAGCCACTTCATCCAGCTCTTCCTGTGGGACCCCGAGGCGTTCCCAGGCCAGCCGGGAGACATAGTCTTCCCAACGTGTCCTGGGTCTTCCCCGTGGCCTCCTACCGGTCGGACGTGCCCTAAACACCTCCCTAGGGAGGCGTTCGGGTGGCATCCTGACCAGATGCCCGAACCACCTCATCTGGCTCCTCTCCATGTGGAGGAGCAGCGGCTTTACTTTGAGCTCCCCCCGGATGACAGAGCTTCTCACCCTATCTCTAAGGGAGAGCCCCGCCACCTGGCGGGGGAAACTCATTTCGGCCACTTGTACCCGTGATCTTGTCCTTTCGGTCATAACCCAAAGCTCATGACCATAGGTGAGGATGGGAACGTAGATCGACCGGTAAATCGAGAGCTTTGCCTTCCGGCTCAGCTCCTTCTTCACCACAACGGATCGATACAGCGTCCGCATTACTGAAGACGCCGCACCGATCCGCCTGTCGATCTCACCATCCACTCTTCCCTCACTCGTGAACAAGACTCCGAGGTACTTGAACTCCTCCACTTGGGGCAAGATCTCCTCCCCAACCCGGAGATGGCACTCCACCCTTTTCCGGGCGAGAACCATGGACTCGGACTTGGAGGTGCTGATTCCCATCCCAGTCGCTTCACACTCGGCTGCGAACCGATCCAGTGAGAGCTGAAGATCTTGGCCAGATGAAGCCATCAGGACCACATCATCTGCAAAAGAGCAGAGACCTAATCCTGCAGCCACCAAACCAGATACCCTCAACGCCCTGACTGCGCCTAGAAATTCTGTCCATAAAGGTTATGAACAGAATGGGTGACAAAGGGCAGCCTTGGCGGAGTCCAACCCTCACCGGAAACGTGTCCGACTTACTGCCGGCAATGCGGACCAAGCTCTGACACTGATTATACAGGGAGCGGACCGCCACAATCAGACAGTCCGATACCCCATACTCTCTGAGCACTCCCCACAGGACTTCCCGAAGGACACGGTCAAATGCCTTCTCCAAGTCCACAAAGCACATGTAGACTGGTTGGGCAAACTCCCAGGCACCCTCAAAGACCCTGCCGAGAGTATAGAGCTGGTCCACAGTTCCACGACCAGGACCAAAACCACACTGTTCCTCCTGAATCCGAGGTTCGACTATCCGGCGTAGCCTCCTCTCCAGTACACCTGAATAGCCCTTTTTTTTCCTCTCATCTTTTTTCCATTTTTCATACATTTTCGAAAAAGCTCCAGATAGCCACTAGGGCGGCGCTAAAAAGCCGCGGGTTGCCGACCACCGAACTAGGTTTACAGCATATGAAATACATTTGGCAACAACATGCACTTTGAGAGTGCAGACAGCCCAGTTTTCATCAATTAATATATTCTGTAGACATACCCTCATCAGCGCTCTTTTCCTGAAAGCTGATCCGTCCAGTTTTGGAGTTGATGTCAGCAGGCCAGGGAAGCTAGGGTCGATATTCTTCTCTTGATCATCTTCGGTGGCATAAGGGACGGTGTGAGCCAAGACATCCAGGGGGTTTAGCTCGCTCGTCTGCGGGAACAAACTGCCGCCATTGCTTGCCGTGCTACCGAGGTCCTTTGTCCCTGAATTGCTCACACACTCCGGCAGATTCAATGGGGGTCTGGCGGCAGATTTCTTTGACTTTATGGTTGGAAATGCATCTGCTTTGAGTGTCGCAGGATATCCACACATTCTTGCCATCTCTGTCGTAGCATAGCTTTCGTGGGTAAAGTGTGCGGAACAAACGTCCAATTTCTTGCCACTTTGGCATCTTTGGGCCACTGGTGCAACTTGAATCCGTCCCTGTCGGTGTTGTTACACCCTCCGACAACACACCGACGAGGCATGATGTCTCCAAGGTACGGAAAACAGTCGAAAAAGAGGAAAATAACAGAGCTGATTTGACTCGGTGTTTGAGAAAATGGCGGAACGTCATCGCTCCGAGAGCGAATAATAGAAAGGCGTTTAATTCGCCAAAATTCACCCATTTAGAGTTCGGAAATCGGTTAAAAAATATATGGTCTTTTTTCTGCAACATCAAGGTATATATTGACGCTTACTAGAGATGCGACGGCTGGGTATGGGCCCGACGCTCCAGCGCCATCCATTTTCAGGGCTAGTTGATTCGGCATGTGGGTTGTTACACACTCCTTAGCGGGTTCCGACTTCCATGGCCACCGTCCTGCTGTCTATATCAACCAACACCTTTTCTGGGGTCTGATGAGCGTCGGCATCGGGCGCTTTAACCCGGCGTTCGGTTCATCCCGCAGCGCCAGTTCTGCTTGCCCCAACCCTTTCGTGAGCGCACTGCGCGCGGAGTGACCCCTGTTACGAGCCCCCGGCCACGGGGGTGGCGGGCGGGTAAGCTGCTTACCTGCTGCGCGTGACGCCGGCCGCGGCGAAGGCGGACGAGGCGGGGTGTCGGTGCGGTGGGCGCGGTGGTGACCCTGGACGTGCGTCGGGCCCTTCTCGCGGATCACCTCAGCTACGGCTCCCGGTGGGGCCCTCTCGGGGGAAGGGGCCTCGGTCCCGGACCCCGGCGAGGCGTCCCTTCTCCGCTCCGTAAAAGTGTCCATCTCTTTTTTATTTCTTCTTCTGTTGTGGCATATGCTGCAGGTGCCTGCTCGTTTTTCGTATGTGGGTAACAACATTTAACTATGTATATATATTTCCCAATTGGTTTAACTGCCACCCGCCTGAATCTATTTAAAATCTAATTTTTTTTTATTTCAACCGCCCGACCCGCGGATAAAACATACCTGCCAACTACTCCGGTTTTCCCGGTTTTTCATTAATTAAAAAAATTTTTTTTTTTAAATGCGCGAGGCTATTTATAGCACCGCTGCCAAGCACGAGGCCATTGTTTCCAAACGAGCGAACGATCATGGAATCAGCCGGAGAAAAATCGCAAACGAGTCTTAAACCGACAAGAAAACTGCAGTCATTCCGTGAAGAATATTCAAAAGCCTATCCGGGAATAATTATCCGTTCCAAAAAGGGTGAAAACTACGCGAATTGCACCTTGTGCAGACAAGATTTTTCGATCGGACACGGAGGAATTAGCGATGGGACAAAAAAACACAAGTCTAATGCCGTTGCTAGCGATACAAGTGGAAAACTTTCAACGTTTTTCGGATTTTAGCCACAAAAAGGTAATGACACCAATGTTATCTATTGGAATTGTTTAGTACTGTTATACTGTTAAAAGTGTTTATACTATTTATGCTTTCAAGTCCAAGTTGAAGAAATCTTGTTAAATGTTGACAGCATAACTACCAAAATACAGAAGTATGTCCTTAATATTTTTGCAGTGCTATTTCTGTTGAAAAGTTCAAATGATTACATTAGAGATGTGATTTGCCACTTTTCAAGTGTCTGATGGCTTCAATTAATTTTCATTCATTTTTCATATTTTGAATTCTTTTGAAAGGTTTACAAAAAAACTACATTTGAATTGTAATTCCATGCTATTGACAGGACTATTAATTTTAATGAAGTTAGCTTACCATGTTTACAGTATGATAATTGTGATAGAAATGTGAATTTTAGGCACAGAATATTTTTTACAATTGAACAAGGCAGTAGATTATACAAGCTTGGACAGAAAGTTAATAATGACACCAATTTTTTTTTTTTATGGAATTGTTTAGTACTGTTTTACCATTTGTTTACTGTAAAAAGTGTTTATACTTTCAATGAACAAATTGAGGTCATGTGAAAGGTTGACAGGATAACTGGCATTAACTGTCAAAATAATTTCAAACTATTGAAGTTAGCTTACAGAATAAACATGTCAATCAACCCATATGATTTTTGCTGTAATATTTTTGTTTTGAAAAGTCACTGTGACTGATAGAAAAGTGATGGTTTTAGCAACATTTTAACCTGTCTGAATGCTAATAATCATTTTGCGCCGGGGGGGCTTCCTGAACCCCCCACCAGGACTTTGTCCTGGACCTACCGGGGCCTGCGGCCCCTGGACCCTGGCTACTAGGTTTTTCTGATTTCAAAAGTTGGCAGGTATGATAAAATCTTTTTTTTTTTTATTTCAACCGCCCAAACCGCGGATAATCCGCGGACTCCGCGGTTGTGTCCGCAAACCGCGCATCTCTAACGCTTACATAGGTCTGGTGATAATGTTCCCCTTTAAATGGTGAGATCGCATGCTGGTGGATGACGATGTCCCATGTGTGTGAGCAAAACTGGACTTTACTAAAGCACGTGTTTGTCTTCTCGTGTCCCGCAGACGTCGAAGAAGAACATTTTCCCTATGAGCAGCAGGAGGAACCACAGCCCCCCCACATAAAAGAGGAACAACTCATTAAAGAGGAAGCGATGGAACACAGCATCAGTCAGGAGGGAGAGGACATTGAAGGACTGGTGGAGTCACTGACTGGTGTCCCTGTGAAGAGGGAAGATGATGAGGTCAAAGGTAAAGGTGAGGAGAGGGGAGGGGCGGAGCCTCCAACACAACACATGACAACAGAAGCTGATGGAGACCACTGTGGAGGATCACAAGCAGACAAGCTCTTAGCTCCACTATCAGATAGTGAGGACACAACGTCACACTCTCCTGACACTGATGATGAAGACTCTAAAGATGATAAGACATGTCACACCGACAACACTCACTTCAAAAGTTTTGACCTCAAAAAGTCTCTAAATCGACGCATGAAAATTGACACTGGAGAGAAATCATTTCCGTGCTCAGCGTGTAGTAAAAGATTCTGTATAAAAGGAGACCTGATAAAACACGCAAGAATACACACTCAAGGGGAACCTTTTTCCTGTTCAGTGTGCGGGACAACTTTTGTTAGAAAGGGCAGTTTAAAAACCCACATGAGAATACACACTATAGAGAAACCCTTTTTGTGTTCCGTGTGTGACTCACGTTTTGCTCAAAGGCACAATTTGAAAAACCACATGAGAACACACACTGGAGAAAAACCTTTCTCGTGTCCTGAGTTTGAGTCAAGTCTTGTACGAAGTCAAAACACAGGCGAGAAACCTTTTCCCTGTTCAATCTGCGGCGTATGTTTTTCAAGGGAAGAAACGTTGACACGCCACATGACCGCGCACACCAGGGGGAAAACTTTCCCCTGTTCAATCTGCGGCGTATGTTTTTCAAGGAATCGCGATTTGACTATTCACGTGAGAAGACACACGGGAGAAAGACCTTTTTCATGTTCCATGTGCGACTCAAGTTTCGTGCGGAGTCAGGAGTTGAAAAAACACATGACGGTGCACACAAGAGAGAAGCCTTTTTCCTGTTCAATCTGTGGCGTGTGTTTTTCAAGAGGGGACAGTTTGATGGAACACACCAGAAGACACACCGGGGAAAAAGTGTTGAGTTGCAGTGTGTGTGATGAACGATTCTCTTATAAATACCAACTCAACAAACACAAGTGTGCTGGTGAGAACAGCAGCAGGAAAATAGAAAAGTGCTCCGCAGACCTCCACCAGGCCTAATCTCCCAGTCGTAAAGAATCTTTCAAAAGAAGGCTGAATCCAAACAATTTAATCACTTGTTTCCATTTCTGACATGTCCTGAAAGTTTCATTTTTCTGTTTTGTTACTAACTACCTGACGATTATACAAACCACAAATTATTAGGGCCCGCATGGCCCATTGTATAAGGACTCCCAAAGGGAGTCCTTATGCAATGGGACATAAGAACCTATTGAATTTGTAAGGTTTTATTATTCTTTATTTTTATTATACCGACCGCCTCTTTGAGCTGTAATTTGACCCACTTAATGCTTCAAAACTCACCATATTTGACCCACACATCAGGACCTGCGAAAATTGCCTTTTAATAAAAAAACCGAACCCCAAAACTCAAAACTGCGCTCTAGCGCCCCCTAGGAAAAAAAAAACTAGACTGCCTTGAACTCCCACTAGGAAGGTCGGAGAGACATGAAACAAAAACCTCTATGTAGGTCTGACTTAGACCTACATTTCATAATAGTACATTGTCGGGCTAAAATCAACAGGAAGTTGGCAATTCCCCCTTCAAGACAAAAAAGTACTAAAAACAGTCACTTTTGCCTCTTTGAGCTGTATTTTGACCCCCTTAACATGCTTCAAAACTCACCATATTTGACCCACACATCAGGACCTGCGAAAATTGCCTTTTAATAAAAAAAACGAACCCCAAAACTCAAAACTGCGCTCTAGCGCCCCCTAGGGGGAAAAAAAACTAGACTGCCTGTAACTCCCACTAGGAAGGTCGGAGAGACATGAAACAAAAACCTCTATGTAGGTCTGACTTAGACCTACATTTCATAATAGTACATTGTCGGGCTAAAATCAACAGGAAGTTGGCAATTCCCCCTTCAAGACAAAAAAGTACTAAAAACAGTCACTTTTGCCTCTTTGAGCTGTATTTTGACCCCCTTAACATGCTTCAAAACTCACCAAACTGAACGCACACATCAGGACTGGCAAAAATTGCAATCTAATAAAAAACCTAACCCCAAATCTCAAAATTGCGCTTTCGCGCAATTTTTTAATAAAACGCACAAAAAACTGCCCCTCGGAAGACAAAAATGACAAAACTGCCTGTAACTCCCACTGGGAAGGTCGGAGAGACATGAAACAAAAACCTCTATGTAGGTCTCACTTAGACCTACATTTCATAGATTGACAACCCCCAGCAAAAATCAACAGGAAGTTTGCTATTCCCTCTTCAAAACAATTTTTTTGTAAAAACCGGTCACCTTCCTTCAAAAACTATCTCCTCTGAGCGCGTTTGTCGTTTCGGCTTCAAACTAACACAGGAGAGAGATTGAACCCTTCTGATTACAACGACAGAAGCGCTTTTTTTCTAACTGCTCCGGTTTTGATTTTATGACCCTTCAAAGACCCGCTGCGCAGCTGTTTTTTTAAGATGGCTGCTTAAAAGCAGGAAGCACCAACGTGCCCACACAATGCAGACAAGGTAGGTACACTAGACAAAAGTCTTGGGACACTTCAGACTAAAAGTAGACAAAAGTATTGGGACACTTATGACTATCACTGGACAAAAGTATTGGGACATTTAGGACTAGCACCTGCCAAATATGCGGGCCCGACCAATGCTGCTTGCAGCTTTAATTTTATTTGACATCACCTGGACAAAGATAAGACCTTCTGGAGGAAAGTTCTGTGGTCAGATGAAACAAAAATTGAGCAGTTTGGCCACAATACCCAGCAATATGTTTGAAGGGAGAAAAGGTGAGGCCTGTAATCCCAGGAACACAATTCCTACCGTCAAGCATGGTGGTGGTAGTATTATGCTCTGGGCCTGTTTGAATGCCAATGGAACTGCTGCTTTAAATGGGACAATGAAAAAGGAGGATTAGCTCCAAATTCTTCAGGACAAGCTAAAATCATCAGCCCAGGGCGCAGTTGGGTGTTCCAACGGGACAATGACCCCAAACACACGTCAAAAGTGGTAAAGGAAAGGCTAAATCAGGCTAGAATGAAGGTTTTAGAATGGCCTTCCCAAAGTCCTGACTTCAATGTGTGGACAATGCTGAAGAAACAAGTCCATGTAAAAAAAAAACACATTTACCGTATTTTCCGCACCATAAGGCGCCCTGGGTTATAAGCCGCGCCTTCAATGAACAGCATATTTCAAAACTTTGTCCACCTATAAGCCGCCCCGTGTTGTAAGCCGCATCTAACTGCGCTAAAGGAATGTCAAAAAAACAGTCAGATAGGTCAGTCAAACTTTAATAATATATTAAAACCAGCGTGATGTGGGCGCGCATGGAGTCGTATATCAACATGGACGGAGCTGCGTGAAAAAAGCCACCCGGCCTCTTCGCGTAAACTTAAACTTACCTTAACCACTCGCTCATCTTTTCTTCATCCATCCCTTCGAGTTAGCTTTTATGATGACGCCGGCTGGAAAGGTCTCTTTTGGCAAGGTCTTCCTTTTGAATATCACCATGGGTGGAAGTTTCTGGCCATTAGCATGGCAAGCTAGAACCACAGTGAAGGATGACTTCTCATTCTCTGTGGTGCGAATATTCACCGTACGTGCTCCCGTTGTATCCACAGTGCGGTTCACAGGAATATCAGTTGCTCTGAAATAGTAATCCGTGTGCGGATGGAGAGATTGCGTCTTTTCATGAACCGGATCCCTGTCGTTTAGTAGGAGCCATTTTGTGGTCTTTACAGATGTAAACACACAAAGGAAATGAAACGTACGTTATATCCGCGCGCTTTTTCTTCTTCTACGCGGGCGGGTGGTTGCTTACAGTAGAAGAAGAAGCGCTTCCTGTTCTATGGGGGCGGGTGCTTACCTTGGCGGTTGCTTGCGTAGAAGAAGAAGCGCTTCCTGTTCTACCGGGAAAAAAGATGGCGGCTGTTTACCGTAGTTACGAGACCGAAACTTTATGAAAATGAATCTTAATATTTATCCATATATAAAGCGCACCGGGTTATAAGGCGCACTGTCAGCTTTTGAGAAAATTTGTGGTTTTTAGGTGCGCCTTATAGTGCGGAAAATACGGTAGCTGAACTGCACCAATTTTGTCAAGAGGAGTGGTCAACAATTCAAGTAGAAGCTTGTGGATGGCTACCAAAAGCGCCTTATTGCAGGTAAACTTGCCAAGGGACATGTAAGCAAATATTAACATTGCTGTATGTATACTTTTGACCCTCACATTTTCAGTAGACTCATAAGATTAGATTAGATTAGATTAGATTTATTGGTCCCCTTGGGGAAATTCATTGTCACTGCCGTACATTTAAACACTAGACATTACACATCAAACAAAAAAACAAACAAAAAAAAGAAATAACAAAAAGACATCATACATGACTAACACACATTTACATAAATTCATAAAAGAAGCAAACTTCATGAATGTTTTTTGTGACCAACAAGTATGTGCTCCAATCACTACATCACAAAAAAATAAGAATTATTGGTAACTCAAGACAGCCATGACATGATGTCCTTTACAAGTGTATGTCCACTTTTGACCACGACTGTAAATATGTTTCTCAGTTACACATCCTGGAAAACAACATCCACACAACAGTTTATATTTATTATTCGACCTTTTAGTTGTGTACTAACACATCAAAGTGTACTTCTGCTACGGTAATATTTTAGCAGTGATTTTGATGTTATGGTTCAGGCTTGCTGTCTCCAAAACAAGTCTCCACCGTGGTGGTGCCAGCGGTCCTACCACTTGTACTTGTACACTATACAATACAATTATGCACACCTTTTGTATAAAAGACATATTTGTTGGTACTAGCTATTTTGAAACCAGCGCTGTATCCTTTGCATGCCACTTTGTAGAATAAAATGTCTGTTTTTCATGACTAATGGTCTAGTTCATTGAGCTGTTTGGTGCCGTGACCCGGATTGGCTGACACAGAGTTCTTGAAATGTGTTGTTTTCAATTGAAATAGAAGATTTTTCCCAGTTGAGTCAAGTTTGAATTATTCAATGCAACATTTACAAAGTCTGGGTTTTGGTCCTGGTCGTGGAACTGTGGACCAGCTCTATACTCTCGGCAGGGTCCTTGAGGGTGCATGGGAGTTTGCCCAACCAGTCTACATGTGCTTTGTGGACTTGGAGAAGGCATTCGACCGTGTCCCTCGGGAAGTCCTGTGGGGAGTGCTCAGAGAGTACGGGGTATCGGACTGTCTGATTGTGGCGGTCCGCTCCCTGTATGATCAGTGCCAGAGCTTGGTCCGCATTGCCGGCAGTAAGTCGGACACGTTTCCAGTGAGGGTTGGACTCCGCCAAGGCTGCCCTTTGTCACCCATTCTGTTCATAACTTTTATGGACAGAATTTCTAGGCGCAGTCAAGGCATTGAGGGGATCCGGTTTGGTGGCTGCAGGATTAGGTCTCTGCTTTTTGCAGATGATGTGGTCCTGATGGCTTCATCTGGCCAGGATCTTCAGCTCTCGGTGGATCGGTTCGCAGCCGAGTGTGAAGCGACTGGGATGAGAATCAGCACCTCCAAGTCCGAGTCCATGGTTCTCGCCCGGAAAAGGATAGAGTGCCATATCCGGGTTTGGGAGGAGACCCTGCCCCAAGTGGAGGAGTTCAAGTACCTCGGAGTCTTGTTCACGAGTGAGGGAAGAGTGGATGGTGAGATCGACAGGCGGATCGGTGCGGCGTCTTCAGTAATGCAGACGCTGTATCGATCCGTTGTGGTGAAGAAGGACCTGAGCCGGAAGGCAAAGCTCTCGATTTACCGGTCGATCTACGTTCCCATCCTCACCTATGGTCATGAGCTTTGGGTTATGACCGAAAGGACAAGATCACGGGGACAAGCGGCCCAAATGAGTTTCTCTCCCTTAGAGATAGGGTGAGAAGCTCTGCCATCCGGGGGGGAGCTCAAAGTAAAGCCACTGCTCCTCCACATGGAGAGGAGCCAGAGATGAGGTGGTTCGGGCATCTGGTCAGGATGCCACCCGAACGTCTCCCTCGGGAGGTGTTTAGGGCACGTCCAACCGGTAGGAGGCCACGGGGAAGACCCAGGACACGTTGTGAAGACTATGTCTCCCGGCTGGCCTGGGAACGCCTCGGGATCCCCCGGGAGGAGCTGGACGAAGTGGCTGGGGAGAGGGAAGTCTGGGCTTCCCTGCTTAGGCTGCTGCCCCCGCGACCCGACCTCGGATAAGCGGAAGAAGATGGATGGATGGATATATATATACATATATATATATATATATATACATCCTGAAAATATGCAAACAAATCTGTGTTTAGATAATTGATACTTCAAACTTGCATAAATATAACATGAATATAAGATAACTTGCCTTCTGAGAGCTTCAAAATGTAATGAATAAAATGGTAAAGTTGTTGATAAACAAGCAATTATTTTAATAATTAAATATGGTCATTTTAAATTAATTATTATGATAATTTAAAATTAATTATTTCAAATATGTTTATTTTAATGTACCGGTATAATTCTATGTCTGGATGTAATAAGGTGTCAGAAAAAATACAAATAAAAATACAATTAATTTTGATGTTTTTAGCAAAATATTGTAAATATTTATTTCGGTTTTTTTATATTAATAAATATATTTATTTTTAGGTAAGATAAACATAATAATACAATTTATCTCTAGTCTGGATGATTTAGTTCTTGTCACCCTGTTGTCCTCCCGTGTGAAAAAAGGCTGTCCTCACTCAGGTCCGCATGGAGCTGGAGGGGGCGTGGCCTCCACCTCTGGCTGAAAATCGGGAGATTTTCGGGAGTATATTTGTCCCGGGAGGTTTTCGGGTGAGGCGCTGAATTTCGGGAGTCTCCCGGAAAATTCGGGAGCGTTGGCAAGTATGCTCAAGGTTGGCAAGTATGACAATGGGAGACCGGGCTTTCTGCTCCGCCGCTCCCCGTGTTAAAAAAGCTTAAAAACCTGTCTTTTTAAAAAAAGCCTTTTTTTTTTTTTTAGAATTATTCGTGCTAGTTCTGGCTATTAAGCTGTTCTAGTTTTTATTTCTATTTATTAACTTTTTTTTTTTTTTAATACACTGTAGCACTTTGAGGTTGTTTGCTCAATGTAAAGTGCTTTTTACAAATATCTTATTATTAAGGGTGAAGTGTCTTGCTCAAGGACACAACGGACGTGACGAGGATGGTAGAAAGTGGGAATTGAACCAGGAACCCTCAGGTTGCTGGCATGGCCACTCTCCCAACCTCGCCACGCCGTCACCCAAATGTGTGACATTTGTTGTGAGTTCTTGCACGGTGTGGGTTTTGTTCTTTGAACAAGGCATACTTGCCAACCTTGAGACCTCCGATTTCGGGAGGTGGGGGCGTGGTCGGGGGTGGGGTGGGGCGTGGTTAAGAGTGGGAGGAGTATATTGACAGCTAGAATTCACCAAGTCAAGTATTTCATACATATATATATATATATATATATATATATATATATATATATATATATATATATATATATATATATATATATATATATATATATCTACATCCTGAAAATATGCAAACAAAGCTGTTTAGATAATTGATACTTCAAACTTGCATAAATAAATATTAAGGAATATAACATAACTTGGCTTCTGAGAGTTTCAAAATGTAATGAATAAAATGCTTGTTGTTGATAAACAAGCAATTATTTTAATAATTAAATATGGTCATTTTAAATGAATTATTATAAATAAATGATATTATGATCATTTAAAATCAATTATTTCAAATATGTTTATTTTAATGTATAATTCTATGGCTGGATGTAATAAGGAGTCACAGAAAAATACAAATAAAAATAAAATTAATTTTGATGTTTTTAGCAAAATATAGTAAAAAAATTTTTTTATTTTTTTTATTTTTTATTAATAAATATATTTATTTTTAGGTAAGATAAACATAATAATACAATTTATCTCTAGTCTGGATGATTTAGTTCTTGTCACCCTGTTGTCCTCCCGTCATGAAAAAAGGCTGTCCTCACTCAGGTCCGCATGGAGCTGGAGGGGGCGTGGCTTCCATCTCCGGCTGAAAATCGGGAGATTTTCGGGAGAATATTTGTGGTTTTCGGGAGAGGCGTTGAATTTCGGGAGTCTCCCGGGAAATTCGGGAGGGTTGGCAAGTATGAAACAAGGTGATGTTCATGCACGCTTCATTTTGTGCACCAGTAAAAAAAAAAACATAACTTTGTCTTGAATTTGAAAAAAAAAAAAAAAAAATTGACTAAAGAAGGGTTTGGTGAATGTGCGTATGAAACTGGTGGGGTTCGGTACTTGCAACAAGGTTAAGAACCAAAAGCTTTTTGTAAGTAAAAAGTATCTTAAACAAATAATGAACTTGATGTGCTTTTTTAAAAATCTATCCCTTCTTTGTTGTTATGTTCTTGTTCCTTTTTACTCCTAGGTAAGTATTTTTTTGTTTTTTATTTTTTTTACCAAACATCAATAAAACATACAAACGTCACAAAACATGACGTAGCAGAAGCTCCGCCTGAAAAAAACAAAATGCGTGTCCCGGAAATGACGTCATCTTCGCGGAAGCGCAGACCGATCATGTCTTCCGGTACTTATCTTTTTCGACGTGTGGTGACAAGTCAGTCTTATTTGTTCTCCACTTTGTCAATATTTATTTCGTATAAAATACTTATTTGATTCTTTATTTAAGGATACGATCGTCTTGGTGCGCGAGTACGAGTAGCTTAGCTCGCTAGTTAGCTTAGCTCGCTAGTTAGCTTAGCTTGTTAGCTGCTAACAGAAGTTATCAACACATCGCTAAGTAGAGATCAAGTGTGAGAGTAAAGTGTTGTGATTGTGTGAAAATGTCTACATTACACATGTTGAGAGCGTTGGTGGACCAGCGACTAACTGCTGCCGTCGAGGAAATATTTGTAGTGTTAGAAAGAACGATGGCAGAATACGACGAGGAACTTTCTCGAACGAAAGAGGAGAACAATCAACTACTGGACGCTGTTTTCAAGAAACATCAAGTTGTGTTACACAGAACAGGTTTGTTGACTTCTTACTCTCACATCTTTACTAACTCTATATTTGACTATTGACAAGAACATGTTTATTTCGGTCAAATAATCAACCTTTAACTATTTTGTGTGACCAGTTTAACAGTACAGATTAGACATATTTAACAATCATACACATTTATAGTGATGGGTTGATGAGGCGTCATGAAGCGTTTCGACACATTGCAAAACTGTATTGATACTGTGTCGATACTGTGTCACTAAATACTGACATCTGCTGGACATTAAAAATCCCTACAGGCAACCTATGGATCGACTCAACTTCCTCTCCGTAAAAGTGTCCATCTCTTTTTTTCTTCTTCTTCTGTTGTGGCATATGCAGCAGGTGCCTGCTCGTTTTTCGTATGTGGGTAACAACATTTAACTATGTATATATATTTCCCAATTGGTTTAACTGCCACCCGCCTGAATCTATTTAAAATCTAATTTTTTTTTATTTCAACCGCCCGACCCGACCCGCGGATAAAATCTTTTTTTTTTTTTATTTCAACCGGACTCCGCGGTTGTGTCTGAAAACCGCGCATCTCTAATATGCAGACATGTTTTATTCAGCATGTGTCTTACTTTATAAACAATAGCAATGGATGTGGATATTTTTCCCTTTATATATTCAATACGCGGTTTCCGACATCATTTATGATCAATTATTATTCCCAATAATTTAGTTTCATATACTCTATCAATTTCCACTAGATTTAATTTTAATTTCTGCTTCCCAATTTGTCCTTGCACCACTAAACACCATAACTTCAGTGAGTGTAGTCAAGTGAAAGAAAAATATTTGGCATGGAAATGAAAGACGATTCATGAATTGGAGAATGTTTGGTGGTCATTTTTGTGGTCCCCTTTATTTAGGAAAGTATCGCAAACTACTGAAATATTTTGGTACCGGTACCAAAATGTTGGTATAGGGACAACACTACCACCTAGTGCAGGGGTCGGCAACCCGCGGCTCTTTGATCACTCTGATGCGGCTCAGCAGCTCACTTGCTGAACCCCCCAATTTTCCCGTGAGACTTCCGGATTTTAGTGCCTCTCGCAGAAAACTCCCGGGATTAATATTCACCGATTCTCACCCTTACGGCTATGCTAAGGGCGTGACATGATGGTACAACATTTGGCGCCCTCTATTATCTGTATTAACAGCGTGCCAACTAACACTTGTTATACAATATACATCTTCTGCTTAAACACGTACGTGACAGCAAGGCATACTTGGTCAACAGCCACACAGGTTACACTGACGGTGACCATTTAAAACAACTTTAACACTCTTACTAATGATGCGCCACACTTTGAACCAAAACCAAACAAGAATGACAAACACATTTCGGGAGAACATCTGCACCTTAACACAACATAAACACAACAGAACAAACACCCAGAATCCCATGCAGCCCTGACTGTTCCGGGCTACATTATACACCCCTGCTACCACCAAACCTCGCCCCCACCCCAACCCTGCTCCCTCACACATAACCCCCCCCCCCCCCTTCCCTCTCTGTGTGTCGGTTGAGGTGGGCGGGGTTTGGTAGCGGGGCGTGTATAATGTATCCCGGAAGAGTTAGGGCTGCATGGGATTCTGGGTATTTGTCCTGTTGTGTTTATGTTGTGTTACGGTGCAGATGTTCTCCCGAAATTTGTTTGTCATTCTTATTTGGTGTGGGTTCACAGTGTGGCGCATTATTAGTAAGAGTGTTAAAGTTTTTTGTTTTTTTTGTACCGCCACCGTCAGTGTGACCTGTGTGGCTGTTGAACAAGTATGCCTTGCTGTCACCTTTGTGAGCAAGCGGAAGCTCCATATAAAGGGTGGTTGATCAGGCACGCTGACGCTGAGCCATTCATGTAAAACCCGCGTGCCGCACCAGCTTTCAAATTCCACGTAAAGGTGTGGGCAGCGTGTGTGAGACCCCTGGTTTATACAAAGCAAATAAAAAACCTTGTATGCAGTGTTATTTCATTTAAAATTTCAAAAAAAAATTTGCGGCTCCCATTGTTTTCTATAATTTGTGAAACTGGACAAAATGGCTCTTTGACTGGTAAAGGTTGCCGACCCCTGACCTAGTGTAACCTTGGCCATCATCCCATCGTGGAACTGCCGCAGGATGTTCACAAATGTTGCCAGGCGGCTGTAGTGCATGAGTACCCTCCACAGCAGGTCCCGGTGTACGGTGTCAAATGCCTTGGATAGATCCACAAAGTCCATGAGCAGGTCCTGCTTCTAGTTGCAGCATTTGCCAGGCTTCTAGTTGCAGCATGTTGCCAGGCGGCCGTAGTGCACGAGTACCCTCCACAGCAGGTCCCGGTGTACGGTGTCAAATGCCTTGGATAGATCCACAAAGTCCATGAGCAGGTCCTGCTTCTGTTTGCGTCATTTTTCCTGCAGCTGTTGTGAGGCGAAGATCATGTCCACTGTACTGCGGTTTTTCTGGAATCCAGCCTGGGATTCTGGTAGCAGTGCTTCAGTGATGTTGTTGATGAGTCTGGAGAGCATGGTTTTTGCCAGGACTTTACCAGCAGCAGAGAGGATTGATTTGTCTCCCTTGTTTTTAAAGATGGTGACAATGTTAGCATCCTTCCATTGCTGGGGAATGCTCTCTTCCCTCCATCTTAGAGAGATGTACTGGTGGATCGCTCTGGTACGGAGGTGACACCGCCCCCGTTTCAGGATCTCAGCCGGAATGTAGTCAGGTCCAGGTGATTTATTGTTTTCCAATGCCCTTATGGCATCATTGACTTCGGAGTAGGAAGGTGGAAGGTCGGGACTCTGGATGGTGGGTAGGGTTTGAAGCTCCTTTTAAAACTGAGATGTCAGTTGAGGCTTGCTGGTTTACTTACTGTCAGAAAAATGGTATATAAATTATCAAAAAACTTTCCGTTCTGAGTTCTCAATGAACAGACAAGAAGCGGTCTTTGTTGCACCAAGCCAAACGCTTGGAAGATTCCGCTGTGGACGATGGAATGAGACGGGAGGGGTCATCCATTGTCCTCGAAAACCTGCCCAAGCTGAATCCAGGACGAACCCAAGCCCGAGGGATCTTCTTCTTTTGTCTTCAATGTGACAGAAAACAATGACTGTTTACATACTCCCCCATTCCTGCTGAGACAGGTGTTGTTGCGTAAACATTGAACATCTAAATAAAAGAGGAAACGAAAACCTTCTTCGTCAGAGCGCGCTAAGACACTGTAAGAGGTTACAGGTCGACGCCGTCTCTCCTCAATTGAGTCCAAATTGAATTCTGTCTCTGTTTGATTCCTTGCCTTTTGTCTTGTTTAATAGATGTACTCAGTGTTTGAACGTGACACTTACTTACTTACTTAAGCCTTTAAATTCCCTAAAGAACATAGGCCATTGATGAAACTCCTCCATCCCCTACGGCAGTGGTTCTCAAACTTTTTTTGTCATCCCCCACTTTGGACAAGCGGGAGTTTTCAAGCCCCACCTGCCCCCATCGCCCCAACAGAGCGCTAATTCCAAGCTTTAACATTTTCAAATTTATTGAACATCAAGTTGTATACATTCAAACTCAATAACATAAAATAACATCAAGTTCAATAATAAATAAAATAACTGTGCAGCTGTGGTATAACTTGCATCAAGTTCAATAATAAATAAAATAACTTCCATCCAGTTCAATAATAAATAAAACAAAAGTGTTATAACTTGCATCAAGTTCAATAATAAATCAAAAAAGTGGTATAACTTGCATCAAGTTCAATAATAAATCAAAAAAAGTGTTATAACTTGCATCACGTTCAATAATAAATCAAAAAAAGTGTTATAACTTGCATCACGTTCAATAATAAATCAAAAAAAGTGTTATAACTTGCATCAAGTTCAATAATAAATCAAATAAAAGTGTTATAACTTGCATCAAGTTCAATAATAAATCAAAAAAAGTGTTATAACTTGCATCAAGTTCAATATTATAGTATTAATATTATATAATATTATATATATTATATTATCTATATTATATTATATTATATTATATTATATATATATATATTATAATATTATAATATTATATTAATATTAATATAAAGCCTACAGTAAAAATAAGTACCGGTAATTTCCATTTATTTATATAGCGGATTTCACAGACAGAATCACAAAGTGATTTACAGTGTGTATAGAAAATGAAAGCATAGTAAAAAAAATAATCTAAGAATATAATAATTAAAAAATTTTTTAAAGTGAAATTTCCTCCCGTTCCTCGCGCCCCACCTGTCATGTCTCTATTCCCCACCAGTGGGGCACGCCCCACACTTTGAAAAACGCTGCCCTACGGTCTTGTGTCCTCCGCTCCAGTTGATGCCATGACAGCCCTTGCGCCTTCATCTCCTGCTCTGTGGTTCTTCTCCAGGTGGCTCTAGGCCTTCCTCTCTTCCTCTTGCCTTGCGGGTTCCATGTTAGAGCATGTTTCGTGATTGATCTATTGCAGGGGTGCTCACACTTTTTCTGCAGGCGAGCTACTTTTCAATTGATCAAGTCGTGGGGATCTACCTCATTCATATATATAATTTATATTTACTTATTTATGAAATATTTGTTTATGTTAAGTTAAAGGTGTTTAAAGATAATGCAAGCATGTTTAACACATATAGTTAATATTGTTAACAAGTTAAAGATGTTTAATGATAATGCAAGCATGTTTAACACATATAGTTAATATTGTTAACAAGTTAAAGGTGTTTAATGATAATGCAAGCATGTTTAACACATATAGTTAATATTGTTAATAAATTAAAGGTGTTTAATGATAATACAAACATGTTTAACACTTTTGGTAATATTGGTAATAAGTTAAAGGTGTTTAAAGATAATACAAGCATGTTTAACACATATAGTTAATATTGTTAATAACTTATAGGTGTTTAAAGATAATACAAGCATGTTTAACTCATAGTTAATATTGTTAACAAGTTAAAGGTGTTTAATGATAATGCAAGCATGTTTAACACATATAGTTAATATTGTTAACAACTTAAAGGTGTTTAAAGATAATACAAGCATGTTTAACACATAGTTAATATTGTTAACAAGTTAAAGGTGTTTAATGATAATACAAGCATGTTTAACACATATAGTTAATATTGTTAATAACTTAAAAGTGTTTAAAGATAATACAAGCATGTTTAACACATATAGTTAATATTGTTAACAAGTTAAAGGTGTTTAAAGATAATACAAACATGTTTAACACATATAGTTAATATTGTTAACAAGTTAAAGGTGTTTAATGATAATACAAGCATGTTTAACACATATAGTTAATATTGTTAACAACTTAAAGGTGTTTAATGATAATACAAGCATGTTTAACACATATAGTTAATATTGTTAACTTAAAGGTGTTTAAAGATAATACAAGCATGTTTAACACATATAGTTAATATTGTTAACAAGTTAAAGGTGTTTAATGATAATACAAGCATGTTTAACACATATAGTTAATATTGTTAACAACTTAAAGGTGTTCAATGATAATACAAGCATGTTTGACACATATAGTTAATATTGTTAACAACTTAAAGGTGTTTAAAGATAATACAAGCATGTTTAACACATATAGTTAATAATGTTAACAACTTAAAGGTGTTTAAAGATAATACAAGCATGTTTTAACACATATAGTTAATATTGTTAACAAGTTAAAGGTGTTTAATGATAATACAAGCATGTTTAACACATATAGTTAATATTGTTAATAAGTTAAAAGTGTTTAAAGATAATACAAGCATGTTTAACACATATAGTTAATATTGTTAATAAGTTGAAAGTGTTTAAAGATAATACAAGCATGTTTGACACATATAGTTAATATTTTTAACAACTTAAAGGTGTTTAATGATAATACAAGCATGTTTGACACATATAGTTAATATTGTTAACAACTTAAAGGTGTTTAAAGATAATACAAGCATGTTTAACACATATAGTTAATATTGTTAACAAGTTAAAGGTGTTTAATGATAATACAAGCATGTTTAACACATATAGTTAATATTGTTAACAACTTAAAGGTGTTTAATGATAATACAAGCATGTTTGACACATATAGTTAATATTGTTAACAACTTAAAGGTGTTTAAAGATAATACAAGCATGTTTAACACATATAGTTAATATTGTTAACAACTTAAAGGTGTTTAAAGATAATACAAACATGTTTAACACTTTTGGTACTATTGGTAATAAGTTAAAGGTGTTTAAAGATAATACAAGCATGTTTAACACATATAGTTAATATTGTTAACAACTTAAAGGTGTTTAAAGATAATACAAGCATGTTTAACACATATAGTTAATATTGTTAACAAGTTAAAGGTGTTTAATGATAATACAAGCATGTTTAACACATATAGATTCCTTTCTTTCATGAAGACAATAATATAAGTTGGTGTATTACCTGATTCTGATGACTTGCATTGATAGGAATCAGACAGTGGTGATGATAACGTCCGCATTTTCGAATGGAGGAGAAAAAAAGTCCTCCTTTCTGTCCAATACCACATGAAAGTGGTTGGTTTTTGGCATCTTATTTGTCCAGCTTCCGTACTCCTTTGTACACACTTTACAAGAAATACATTGTCGGCAAACTCCGTAGCTTGCTAGCTTGTGCACGCCAGCTTTCTGAGACTCTTATTTTGTTAGCGCAGGCAGGATGAAGCAGAGCTTAAACTGTGCAACTGTGCAGTCGGTCTTTGGAGTTTTGACGACAGGTACGGCGCCAGAGTCTGTCGAAATAAAGTGTTTCTCGCCTTCCTGTCGGTAATTTTAATGAGCTCGCAGCAGCCAGCGTCATCTCAGAACACCCTCGGGTGCCGTGAATGTCAATCAAGTGACGAAAGTGACGTCATAGTGAAGATTTATGATCGCTCATTTTTAGGACTATTTTTTTAATGCCTGGCTGGTGATCGACTGACACACCCTCCACGATCGACCGGTAGCTCGCGATCAACGTAATGAGCACCCCTGATCTATTGTGTCTACGCAGTGTGCGACCAATCCAGTTCCATTTCCTCCTCCTGGTTTGTGTTTCTATTGTGTCTTGTCTAGTGAGGTCCCACAGGTTGGCATTGGAGATGGTGTTAGGCCAGTAGATACCGAGGTGGTTGAAGAATGTCTGTATTTTGTTGAGTATGTTGGCGGAAATCTTCCAGGTTTCTGAACTGTAGAGTAAGGTGGATTTGACGTTTGAGTTGAAGATTTGCAGTTTGGTCTTGAGTGGTATGTTTTTTGCTTTCCAGATTTTATTTAGGATACTGAATGTGGTCCTTGCTTTTCCAATTCTGCCACTAACATCCTCCTCCGTCCACAGCAAGAATGCTTCCTCGGTATGTAAAGCTGGCAACCTCGTCTTAACTGGTTATGATCCATGTTTATTGGGGAGTTGTTCTTGTTGTTGATACGCATTAACTTAGTTTTTGATGTGTTGATTTTGAGTCCAAACGAAGCAGCTGTTGTTTCCAGTTTGCATGATTACTCCTGCATATATTGGTGTGTAGAAATCTGCGTTCAAAGAACTCCGGCTTATTAGTGATTCCCAGAGCCCAAAAAAAGTCTGCGGGCTGTAGAGCGTTTTCTATTCGGGCTCCAGCACTATGGAATGCCCTCCCGGTAACAGTTAGAGATGCTACCTCAGTAGAAACATTTAAGTCCCATCTCAAAACTCATTTGTATACTCTAGCCTTTGAATAGCCCCCCTTTTTTAGACCAGTTGATCTGCCGTTTCTTTTCTTTTCTCCTCTGCTCCCCCCTATCCCTTGTGGAAGGGGAGACACACAGATCCGGTGGCCATGGATGGGGTGCTGGCTGTCCGGGGTCGGGACCCGGGGTGGACCGCTCGCCTGTATATCGGTTGGGAACATCTCTGCGCTGCTGACCCGTCTCCGCTCGGGATGGTTTCCTGCTGACCCCACTGTGGACTGGACTCTTACTGTTATGCTGGATCCACTATGGACTGGACTCTCACAATATTATGTTAGACCCACTCGACATCCATTGCATTCGGTCTCCCTAGAGGGGGGGGGGTTACCCACATATGCGGTCCTCTCCAAGGTTTCTCATAGTCATTCACATCGACGTCCCACTGGGGTGAGTTTTTCCTTGCCCTTATGTGGGCTATACCGAGGATGTCGTTGTGGCTTGTGCAGCCCTTTGAGACACTTGTGATTTAGGGCTATATAAATAAACATTGATTGATTGATTGATTGAGTGTGTGTGCTAGGAGTGCTAAATCATCTTGCTGGTTTAGCAAGGCCTCAAAATGTTCCACCCATCTCGGGACGATTAGGGCTGGGTCCCCAATGAGAGATGATTCAACAGCAGGTCGAAGGGGGGCAGACAGTATGGGGTTTTTGGGCCAGGGGTGGATTTAACTGCATCATATAAAGTATGCATTTCATATCTGTCTGCATGTGACTGTATTTCTTGTGCCTTGGATACTGTTGCGTTTTGGACCAGTTGTTCCTCCCAGGGAATTCAAGTTTCTGGTCGTCGCTCCCAAGCTCTTTACGACACTTAAAGCTGAGTAAAAGAACCACCAGAGACAGAATAGGTATTTTGTATATACAGGTAAAAGCCAGTAAATTAGAATATTTTGAAAAACTTGATTTATTTCAGTAATTGCATTCAAAAGGTGTAACTTGTACATTATATTTATTCATTGCACACAGACTGATGCATTCAAATGTTTATTTCATTTAATTTTGATGATTTGAAGTGGCAACAAATGAAAATCCAAAATTCCGTGTGTCACAAAATTAGAATATTACTTAAGGCTAATACAAAAAAGGGATTTTTAGAAATGTTGGCCAACTGAAAAGTATGAAAATGAAAAATATGAGCATGTACAATACTCAATACTTGGTTGGAGCTCCTTTTGCCTCAATTACTGCGTTAATGCGGCGTGGCATGGAGTCGATGAGTTTCTGGCACTGCTCAGGTGTTATGAGAGCCCAGGTTGCTCTGATAGTGGCCTTCAACTCTTCTGCGTTTTTGGGTCTGGCATTCTGCATCTTCCTTTTCACAATACCCCACAGATTTTCTATGGGGCTAAGGTCAGGGGAGTTGGCGGGCCAATTTAGAACAGAAATACCATGGTCCGTAAACCAGGCACGGGTAGATTTTGCGCTGTGTGCAGGCGCCAAGTCCTGTTGGAACTTGAAATCTCCATCTCCATAGAGCAGGTCAGCAGCAGGAAGCATGAAGTTCTCTAAAACTTGCTGGTAGACGGCTGCGTTGACCCTGGATCTCAGGAAACAGAGTGGACCGACACCAGCAGATGACATGGCACCCCAAACCATCACTGATGGTGGAAACTTTACACTAGACTTCAGGCAACGTGGATCCTGTGCCTCTCCTGTCTTCCTCCAGACTCTGGGACCTCGATTTCCAAAGGAAATGCAAAATTTGCATGGTTGGGTGATGGTTTGGGGTGCCATGTCATCTGCTGGTGTCGGTCCACTCTGTTTCCTGAGATCCAGGGTCAACGCAGCCGTCTACCAGCAAGTTTTAGAGCACTTCATGCTTCCTGCTGCTGACCTGCTCTATGGAGATGGAGATTTCAAGTTCCAACAGGACTTGGCGCCTGCACACAGCGCAAAATCTACCCGTGCCTGGTTTACGGACTATGGCATTTCTGTTCTAAATTGGCCCGCCAACTCCCCTGACCTTAGCCCCATAGAAAATTTATGGGGTATTGTGAAAAGGAAGATGCAGAATGCCAGACCCAAAAACGCAGAAGAGTTGAAGGCCACTATCAGAGCAACCTGGGCTCTCATAACACCTGAGCAGTGCCAGAAACTCATCGACTCCATGCCACGCCTCATTAACGCAGTAATTGAGGCAAAAGGAGCTCCAACCAAGTATTGAGTATTGTACATGCTCATATTTTTCATTTTCATACTTTTCAGTTGGCCAACATTTCTAAAAATCCCTTTTTTGTATTAGCCTTAAGTAATATTCTAATTTTGTGACACACGGAATTTTGGATTTTCATTTGTTGCCACTTCAAATCATCAAAATTAAATGAAATAAACATTTGAATGCATCAGTCTGTGTGCAATGAATAAATATAATGTACAAGTTACACCTTTTGAATGCAATTACTGAAATAAATCAAGTTTTTCAAAATATTCTAATTTACTGGCTTTTACCTGTATTTGCAAAGCTTTGTAAATATAAATGAGACCAGTCCAGCATAGAACATTCAATCACGCAGCTAAGATGGTCTGCCCCCAGAAATGGAAACTTTCTATTCTATAAAGTCTCTCTCCCTCCCTCCCTTGCTGTCTTGTCTTTTCAGCCCAAACACATGCCCATTGTCCTCCGCACCTGGACATAAGAATAGATATGAAGAAGGAGTATCTCTCTTTCTTACATTCCACACTCAAGGTTAGCACACAATATTTGCAGACAACCAAAAGACCACAATTGGAAGAAAAACACTAGCTGTTTTGTAATTTGATTATGAAATTAAAGAAGTAACACTTAAATACGGATATTTGTAAAGATCTGCCTCCGACAATACCCACCACTGGTTTTGTAGTAGTCTCAGGACACATTGCACCTCTCTCCTGCATGCCTGCCAGTTGTGTTGAAGGGCAACAAAGGTTGGGTTATTGAGTGAGGCCTTATGGGCCATATGCGTATTAGTGAGGAGAGTGGAGTTTTCGTCGAAGCAGTCCTGGTGTTTGTTCCTGTTGTATCCGATGGATTGGGCTGCGGCTTCGTAGAGTGATCCACTGAGAGATGACCACTTCTCTTCTGTCGAAGCATCTCTTTCCAGGAGAGACTCAAATGTTTTCTAGCTGATTTAGCTGTGTACATATATATATACACACAGTGTTGGCGTTAACGCACTTTTTGTGTCTTTTAAAGGGGAACATTATCACCAGACCTATGTAAGCGTCAATATATACCTTGATGTTGCAGAAAAAAGACCATATATTTTTTTAACCGATTTCCGAACTCTAAATGGGTGAATTTTGGCGAATTAAACGCCTTTCTATTATTCGCTCTCGGAGCGATGACGTCACATCGGGAAGCAATCCGCCGTTTTCTCAAACACAGAGTCAAATCAGCTCTGTTATTTTCCGTTTTTTCGACTGTTTTCCGTACCTTGGAGACATCATGCCTCGTCGGTGTGTTGTCGGAGGGTGTAACAACACCAACAGGGACGGATTCAAGTTGCACCAGTGGCCCAAAGATGCCAAAGTGGCAAGAAATTGGACGTTTGTTCCGCACACTTTACCGACGAAAGCTATGCTACGACAGAGATGGCAAGAATGTGTGGATATCCTGCGACACTCAAAGCAGATGCATTTCCAACGATAAAGTCAAAGAAATCTGCCGCCAGACCCCCATTGAATCTGCCGGAGTGTGTGAGCAATTCAGGGACAAAGGACCTCGGTAGCACGGCAAGCAATGGCGGCAGTTTGTTCCCGCAGACGAGCGAGCTAAACCCCCTGGATGTCTTGGCTCACACCGTCCCTTATGCCATCGAAGATGATCAAGAGAAGAATATCGACCCTAGCTTCCCTGACCTGCTGACATCAACTCTAAAACTAGACAGATCAGCTTTCAGGAAAAGAGAGCAGATGAGGGTATGTCTACAGAATATATTAATTGATGAAAATTGGGCTGTCTGCACTCTCAAAGTGCATGTTGTTGCCAAATGTATTTCATATGCTGTAAACCTAGTTCATAGTTGTTAGTTTCCTTTAATGCCAAACAAACACATACCAATCGTTGGTTAGAAGGCGATCGCCGAATTGGTCCTCGCTTTCTCCCGTGTCGCTGGCTGTCGTGTCGTTTCCGTGGGTTTCGCTTGCATACGGTTCAAACCGATATGGCTCAATAGCTTCGGTTTCTTCTTCAATTTCGTTTTCGCTACCTGCCTCCACACTACAACCATCCGTTTCAATACATGCGTAATCTGTTGAATCGCTTAAGCCGCTGAAATCCGAGTCTGAATTAGGGATGTCCCGATCCAGGTTTTTGCACTTCCGATCCGATACCGATATTGTTTTTGCATTTCCGATCCGATACCGATACTGACCGATACCGATACTGACCGATACCGGCCTATCCGAGCATGTATTAAAGTTTAAAGTTATTTAGCCTACTTAGTTGTCAGAATCATGTTGAAAAGGGTTTTAGTACTCTTGATAACAACTAGCCAGCTGAATTAGGGGAGTTTGAATAATACACAATGGTTGGTAACAAGAAACTGACCTGTTTATTCAAGGATAAACACAAAATAGACAAAATGATACACGACAAACAGAAATGGCATCATTGAAACTAGGGCTGGGCGATATGGCCTTTTTTTAATATTGCGATATTTTAAGGCCATATTGCGATACACAATATATATCTCGATACTTTGCCTTAGCCTTGAATGAACACTTGATGCATATAATCACAGCAGTATGATGATTCTATGTGTTTTGATTGATTGATTGAGACTTTTATTAGTAGGTTGCACAGTGAAGTACATATTCCGTACAATTGACCACTAAATGGTAACACCCCAATAAGTTTTTACACTTGTTTAAGTCGGGGTCCACTTAAATTGATTCATGATACTGATATATACTATCAGATATATACTATCATCATAATACAGTCATCACACAAGATAATCACATTGAATTATTTACATTATTTATAATCCAGGGTGTGGAGGGGGGTGCCGGATGTAAGTGTCAAAAAGACAGCCAAAAGAGTTTGATATGAGAATAAATCTAAAGTTAAAATATAGGGTAGAAATGCACCCATTTGCAGGAAATGTAGTCTTGATTTTCAAAATGTTCTTTCAAGGCTTGCATGTCTACATTAAAACATTCTTCTTCATACTGCATTAATATATGCTACTTTTAAACTGTCATGCAGAGAAGGAAATCACAACTAAAAAAAATCACTAATTTTTTTCATACGTTGTTGATGTGGACATTTTTTCCTCTGCATTTTGATGGTGTGGACGTGTGGCACCGAATGGAGATAAGCGTCTCGACAGACGTCACAATATTTGAACAATGATTGACGAAAACTGTTTTCTCTGTCGTGTCCGTGTGTCGAAAATTGTTATGCGCTTATTTTTTTATTTGATTTTGTGCGTGGCATAGATTTGCCGTGCGCAGAGGACGCTTGAGCAGGCGCGCACCTTAGCATCACAGCTAACGTTAGCCATGCCGCTACCTCGCTCTCTGCTGGGAGAGGATGTATACGTATGTGACGTATGTCGTGACAGTACGTGACGTATGTCGTGACAGTATGTGACGTGTGTCGTGACAGTACGTGACGTATGTCGTGACAGTATGTGACGTGTGTAAGAAGGTGCGCTCGCTGTCTGTGAGAGGGAGACACAGG
Source organism: Nerophis lumbriciformis (assembly GCF_033978685.3). Lineage (NCBI taxonomy): Eukaryota > Metazoa > Chordata > Actinopteri > Syngnathiformes > Syngnathidae > Nerophis > Nerophis lumbriciformis. The sequence continues at coordinate 24,179,642 of NC_084580.2, forward strand.
AAAGAGTGAGAAGAGCCTGTCGTGTAATGCCAGCAGCTAAAAGCAACTGCGTGAGAATTGTGGATGTGTTGAAGGTGTGCTGGAAAATGCGGAACGGAAATTAGGGAGCAGCAGAAAAGTGGAATGTATTATTTAAATCGGTGCGTTGGAAAACACGGACCGGAGTTTTTTTTTTAAACTGGATCTGGATCGGCATTTTCTCATGCCTTGCCGATACGCAATTTTCGGCAAATATCGGCAGCCGATCCGATCCAAATATCGGATCGGGACATCCCTTGTCTGAATCCGAGCTAATGTCGCTATAGCTTGCTGTTCTTTCCGCCATGTTTGTTTGTGTCGGCATCACTATGTGACGTCACAGGAAAATGGACGGGTGTATATAACGATGGTTAAAATCAGGCACTTTGAAGCTTTTTTTTAGGGATATTGCGTGATGGGTAAAATTTTGAAAAAAACTTCGAAAAATAAAATAAGCCATTGGGAACTGATTTTTAATGGTTTTAACCCTTCTGAAATTGTGATAATGTTCCCCTTTAAGGGTTGCAGGAATCACTTTTGGTCTGGGAAGGCATTTACCCGAAAGTCTTCATGTGTCAGCTGGAAGTACCCTGACTGCTGTGAGGGGAAACTGATAAGATTGTGAGATTATACGCTGGTGCGGGACAATGTCTCATGTGACTGAGCAAAACTTGACTTTTCTAAAGCATGTGTTTGTCTTCTCCTGTCCCGCAGATCATCTTCTCCATGAGCCAGAGGAGGAACCACAGCCCCACCACATTAAAGAGGGCGAAGTGGTACCACAACTCCAACACGTTAAAGAGGAAGAGGAGGAGCCACGACCCTCCCATATTAAAGACGAAGCAGCAGAACACAGCATCAGCCAGGAGGGAGAGCATATTGAAGGACTGGAGGAGTTCCCAGTGACTGGTGTCCCTGTGACGAGTAAAGAAGATGAAAGTGAGGAGAAGAGAGAGGCGGAGCCTCCAAGCAGCAGCTCAACACAACACATGACAACAGAAGCTGATGGAGACCACTGTGGAGGATCACAAGCAGACAAGATCTTAGCTCCACTATCAGATAGTGAGGACACAACGTCACACTCTCCTGACACTGATGATGAAGACTCTAAAGATGATAAGACGTGTCACACCGACAACACTCACTTCAAAAGTTTTGGCCTCAAAAAGTCTCTAAATAGACGCAGAAAAAATCACACCGGAGAGAAATATTTCCCGTGCTCAGCGTGTGGTAAAAGATTCTGCATAAAAGGAGACCTGATGAGACACGCAAGAATACACACTCAAGAGAAACCTTTTTCCTGTTCGGTGTGTGGGGCAGCTTTTGTTAGGAAGGGCAGTTTAAAAACCCACATGAGAATACACGCTGCAGAGAAACCTTTTTTGTGTTCCATGTGTGATTCAGGTTTCGCTCAAAGGCAAAATCTGATAAACCACATGAGAACACACACCGGAGAAAAACCCTTCTCATGTCCTGTGTGTAAGTCAAGTTTTATTCAAAGTCAAAACCTGAAGAAACACATGACAGTGCACACTGGGGAAAAACCTTTTCCCTGTTCCATCTGTGGCGTATGTTTTTCCAGGAAAGAAACGTTGACCATTCACATGAGAAGGCACACGGGAGAAAAACCCTTTTCATGTTCTGTGTGTGACTCAAGCTTCGTACGAAGTCACGAGTTGAAAATCCACATGCGAGTGCACACCGTAGAGAAACCTTTTTCCTGTTCAATCTGCGGCGTGGGCTTTTCAAGAGGGTACAGTTTGATAGAGCACGCGAGAACACACACTGGAGAAAAACCTTTTTCGTGTTCGGTGTGCGACTCAAGATTTGGTCAAAATCGGGGTTTGAAAAAACACATGGAAATTCACGCTGGGGAAAAAGCGCCCCGCAGACCTCCACCAGGCCTAATCCCCCAGTCGTAAAGAATCCTTGAAAAGAAGGCTGAATCCAAACACATCAATCTAATCACTTGTTCCTTATCTCATTTCTGACATGTCCTGAAAGGTTCAATGAAATCCGTCCATATTTTTTCTGTTTTGTTACCAACTACCTGACGATTATACAAACCCCAAATCACTTTTTGTTACTTTTCAATTACTTCAATAGTTACACATCCTGGAAAACAACATCCACACAACAGTTTATATTCATTATTTTACCTTTTAGTTGTGTACTAACAGATCAATTTGTATTTCTGCTAATATTTAAGAAGTGATGATGATGTTATGGTTCAGTGTGCCCCTTCACAGGCTTGCTGTCTCCAGTCGTCCTACTACTTGTACTAGTACACTATACAGTTTAACTATGGACATATTTTGTACAATAGACCTCTTTTTTTTGTACTAGCTATTTTGAAACCAGCGCTGTATCCTTTGCATGCCACTTTATAGAATACAATTTCAGTTTTTCATGACTAATGGTCTAATTCATTCAGCTGTTTGGTGCCGTGACCCGGATTGGCTGACACAGAGTTCTTGAAATGTGTTGTTTTCAAATGTCTTTATTGAAATAAAAGATTTTTTCCCAGTTGAGTCAATTTTGTATTATTTAATGAAACATTTAAAAAGTCTGGGTTTACCGCTAATTGATCATGGCGCTCCGCCACGGCAAAATTAAAGCCCGCACACCTTAAAAATAAGTGTTTTTTTTCACGTGAAAATAAGTAAATGTAATATTATGTAAAGTTGGTTATGTTACTAACAAACTACTTGACGATTGAACAAATTCCAAATTACACTTAGTTACTTTTCAATGACTTCAATAGCAAACATGAATAATCAGACCAGTTAATGACAAATGGTCTGATTCTTTGAGATGTTTAACAACAAAAGCAAGTCTTCCAATTGGTTCACCTGTCTGATTAGCAATCTGGGCACACCACTTATTTGGAACAGGTGGGTGCCATGATTGGGTATAAAAACAGCTTTCCCAAAAATGCTCAGTCTTTCACAAGAAAGGATGGGGCGAGGTACACCCCTTTGTCCACAACTGCGTGAGCAAATAGTCAAAACAGTTTAAGAACAACGTTTCTCAAAGTGCAATTGCAAGAAATTTAGGGATTTCAACATCTACGGTCCGTAATATCATCAAAAGGTTCAGAGAATCTGGAGAAATCACTCCACATAAGCGGCATGGCCGGAAACCAACATTGAATGTATCAAAAAGCGACATCAATCTCTAAAGGATATCACCACATGGGCTCAGGAACACTTCAGAAAACCACTGTCACTAAATACAGTTGGTCGCTACATCTGTAAGTGCAAGTTAAAGCTCTACTATGCGAAACGAAAGCCATTTATCAACAACACCCAGAAACACCGCCGGCTTCTCTGGGCCCGAGATCATCTAAGATGGACTCATGCAAAGTGGAAAAGTGTTCTGTGGTCTGACGAGTCCACATTTCAAATTGTTTTTGGAAATCGTGAACCAAAGGGTAAGCGAACCATCCAGACTGTTATCGACGCAAAGTGTGAAAAGGCAGCATGTGTGATGGTATGGGGGTGTATTAGTGCCCAAGGCATGGGTAACTTACACATCTGTGAAGGCACCATTAATGCTGAAAGGTACATAACAACATATGCTGCCATCTAAGCGCCGTCTTTTTCATGGACGCCCCTGCTTATTTCAGCAAGACAATGCCAAGCCACATTCAGCACGTGTGACAACGGCGTGGCTTCGTAAAAAAAAAGAGTGCGGGTACTTTCCTGGTCCCGCCTGCAGTCCAGACCTGTCTCCCATCGAAAATGTGTGGCGCATTATGAAGCCTAAAATACGACAGCGGAGACCCCGGACTGTTGAACGACTGAAGCTCTACATAAAACAAGAATGGGAACGAATTCCACTTTCAAAGCTTCAACAATTAGTTTCCTCGGTTGTTAAAAGGAAAGGCCATGTAACACAGTGGTGAACATGCCCTTTCCCGACTACTTTGTCACGTGTTGCGGCCATGAAATTCTAAGTTATTAAAAGTTTGAGTTTGAACATCAAATATGTTGTCTTTGTAGCATATTCAACTGAATATGGCTTGAAAAGGATTTGCAAATCATTGTATTCCATTTTATATTTACATCTAACACAATTTCCCAACTCATATGGAAACAGGGTTTGTACATTTTAGAGTAAAAAAACAATTGAATAAATGCATATTTGTGTTTTTTGGAATGACTTCTCTGCCCTGTGTTAATAAACATGTGTGTCTTTAAGTTAACGACCCTGGTTTAGGAGGGCCCGTTTATTCCTGGGAGGGTGAAATCCCCCCTAGGTGGCGTTATCGAGCTCTGCTTACAATTATCCGATTGCTACCTTGCTTGTGTGCGCATGGATGACCGAGTCTGGTGTGGATGAACTTGACTGGCCTGCACAGAGTCCTGACCTGAACCCGATAGAACACCTTCGGGATGAAATTAGAACGGAGACTGAGAGCCAGGCCTTCAGTGTGTGACCTCACCAATGCGCTTTTGGAAGAATGGTGGACAATTCCTATAAACACACTCGGCAACCTTGTGGACAGCCTTCCCAGAAGAGTTGAAGCTGTAATAGCTGCAAAAGGTCATATTGAACCCTATGGGTTAGGAATGGGATGGCACTTCAACTTCATATGTGAGTCAAGGCAGGTGGACAAATACTTTTGGCAATATAGTGTATATATTTATGTGTGTGTGTATATACATATTAAAAAATAAAAATAAAAATCTCCTTCTCACCTCGGTGAGGTGGTATCTGTGTCATCCTCAAGCTGGGGTCCTCTACCAGAGGCCTGGGAGTTTGAGGGTTCTGCGCAGTATCTTGGCTGTTCCTAGGACTGCGCTCTTCTTGACTGAGGCTTCAGATGTTGTTCCCGGGATCTTTGGGAGCCATTCTCTCAGGTCTGGGGTTACTGCTCCCAGCGCCCCCCCACTACCACGGGGACCACGCTGGCCTTGACCTTTGTCGGAGGCAGATATTTACATATATCCGAAGTTATGTGTTACTTCTTTTATTTCATAGTCATATTTGAAAACAGCTCGTGTTTTTCCATTTGTTCTCTTTCTGTTTGTCTGCAAGTAAACTGTGTGTGTTAACCTTGAAGCTTTGGAATGTTAGAAAGAGCGATAATGTTCTATGCTGGACTGGTCTGAATGTATATATGCAAAGCTTTGCAAATATATTACAAAATACCTATTCTGTCTCTGGTGGTTTTTCAACTCAGCTTTAAGTGTCGTAAAGAGCTTGGGAGCGACTTGTGACTTGAATTCCCTGGGAGGAACAACTGGTCCAAAACGCAACACCTTCCACATTTGTTCCAGCTGCTCTTTCAACCCTTGGTGCTTCTCAAGGATTTCGTGTTCCTTCTTCCTGATGTTGGCGTCAGCTGGGACCGCCACATCTATCACCACCACCCTTTTCTGCTTTTTGTCCACCACCACTTTGTCTTGTTGCTTAGCCACAAGCTGTTTGTCAGTCTGTAGTATATATATTTATATATATTTATATATCTGTGATTGATGAAATGATTCCCAATTCACAGGTGTTGATATTGACAGACCGTTACCAGGCAACAATACACTTTATTACAAAATGGAAAAAGTCAATAGAACATTGTCATGCAGCGATATAAAGTATATTGAACAAAAATATAAACGCAACACTTTTGTTTTTTGTCGAACTCAAAGATGTAAAACTTTTACTACATACACAAAGGTCCTATTCCTCTCAAATATTGTTCAAAAATCAGTCTAAATCTGTGTTAGTGAGCATTTCATCTTTGCCAAGAAAATCCATCACACCTCACGGGTGTGGCATATCAAGATTCTGATTAAACAGCATGATTATTGCACAGGTGTTCCTTCGGCTGCCCACAGGGAAATCTGTGAAACGGGCTTGTTTTTCCTGACCTAACGTACATTCCGCTCTACCACGGTATTGAGCACTGTATAGCAGATAAACCACAGAAACCTTGACTATATATATATATATATATATATATATATATTTAACGCATACACTTCCCTTACCTGTTTGATATATTTTATTATTCTAATACAATACATAATATTACTAAAATACTTTGTTATTATTGTATATAATTCTGTTTTGATTAGCAAACAGCAGGTTTCTAATGATATTGCACACTGAGTCTCTCACACTGAATCTTTATTTTGGTATGAAAACCTGCATTTTTAATCTTTAATTTAAACATGTTTTATGATATCATTGTCCTTTCCATCCTTACACTTTCCATCATTGTAACTGAGCTACTGTGTTGAACAATTTCCCTTGTGGATCATTAAAGTTTGTCTAAGTCTAAGTCTAATAAATATGCGTCTGGCATTATTAGTCAAGCAAAAAGCTTGAAACTCAGTTTAAAAGTGAGTTAATTATGGTGATTTTAATAAGTGATAGACTTCATTGGACTAGTGCAGTAAATATGCAGTAAATGCTTAAATGACGTAATGACACATCTCGCGAGAACAGAGCAGTACTGTTGTAACGTCAAGTGTGCTAACTGTCGTGAAAGCACATCGACGAAGAAAGAAGGGAACAGGACGCTAATAAGTCAGTCTTATTATTTGTTCTCCAGTTTTTAGATATTTATGTCATATGAAAATACATCTTTGATTCTTTATTTAGGGACAAGATCGTCTCGGTGCGCGAGAAGCATTTTGCCGCGTTTCGTGCTGACTGGGCTTGTCAGTTAGCTTAGCTCGCTAGTTAGCTTAGCTCGTTAGCTGCTAACAGAAGACACAGAAGTTATCAACACATCGCTAAGTAGAGATCAAGTGTGAGAGTAAAGTGTTGTGATTGTGTGAAAATGTCTACATTACACATGTTGAGAGCGTTGGTGGATCAGCGACTAACTGCTGCCGCCGAGGAAATATTTGTAGTGTTAGAAAGAACGATAGCAGAATACGAGGCGGAACTTTCTAGAACAAAAGAGGAGAACAATCAACAACTGGACGCTGTTTTCAAGAAACATCAAGTTGTGTTACACAGAACAGGTTTGTTGCCTTCTTACTCTCACATCTTTACTAACTTTATATTTGATTATTGACAAGAACGTGACATTTGGAATATAAAGCATACTCACAATGACAGAAAACAAAATGTCGGCTTGCAACATGCTTAGAGTTACATTTATTTTATTATTTTATAAAAACATCAATGACTAGCTTATGTTACCATTAGTGGTTTAACAGAACGCACACATATATACATATATACTGTATATATATATATATATATATATATATATGCATCCATCCATCTTTTTCGGCTTATCCGAGGTCGGGTCGCGGGGGCAGCAGCCTAAGCAGGGAAGCCCAGACTTCCCTCTCCCCAGCCACTTCGTCCAGCTCTTCCCGGGGGACCCCGAGGCGTTCCCCGGCCAGCCGGGAGACATAGTCTTCCCAACGTGTCCTGGGTCTTTTCCGTGGCCTCTTACCGGTCGGACGTACCCGAAACACCTCCCTAGGGAGGCGTTCGGGTGGCATCCTGACCAGATGCCCGAACCACCTCATCTGGCTCCTCTCCATGTGGAGGAGCAGCGGCTTTACTTTGAGCTCCTCCCGGATGACAGAGCTTCTCACCCTATCTCTAAGGGAGAGCCCCGCCACCCGGCGGAGGAAACTCATTTAGGCCGCCTGTACCCGTGATCTTGTCCTCTCCCTTACATGTCCCTTGGCAAGTTTACCTGCAATAAAGCGCTTTTGGTAGCCATCCACAAGCTTCTGCTTGAATTTTTGACCACTCCTCTTGACAAAATTGGTGCAGATCAGAATCGGAATCAGAATCGTTTTTTTTCCATTGTTTGAGAACGGGTTCACAAACTAGGATTTTTTCTTGGTGCAATGGTGCAAAATAAAAGACATATAACACAGATTTGGTAATAACAAGGTGCTGTAACTGAGCTATCAGACCTTGTTATAGACTTAGAAGGAATTCTAGGGAGCTACTGTTAGGAGTTATTGTTCATGTGCCTGATGGCCGAGGGGAAAAAACTGTTCAGGTGGCGGGAGGTGTGGGTCTGGATGGACCGTAGTCTCCTGCCTGAGAGGAGAGGGGAGAATAGTTTGTGTCCAGGGTGAGAAGAGTCAGCTGTGATCCGACCCACACGCCTCCTGGTCCTGGAGGAGAACAAGTCCTGGAGGGATGGGAGCTTGCATCCAATCACCTTCTCAGCAGCACGTACCATGCGCTGCAGGCGATGTTTTTCCTGGACTGTGGCGCCAGGAAACCACACGGTGATGGAGGAAGTCAGGATGGACTCAATGATGGCTGAGTAAAACTGCACCAGCATCTCGGTCAGCACCTTAAGTTTCCTCAGCTGCCGCAGGAAGTACATCCTCTGCTGGGCCTTCTTGATGAGGGAGCTGATGGTCGACTCCCACTTGAGGTCCTGGGTGATGGTGGTGCCCAAGAAACGGAAGGAGTCCACGGGACAAGAGAGCGGGACTACATGCTAGGCTAAAGGCTAGAGCTACACGACCACCATTACCTAGCCTGCTGCTAGCTAACGTGCGCTCGCTTGACAACAAGCTGGATGAGCTGAGAAGCAGGATTACATCCCAGCGTGAACTGAGAGAATGCTGTGCTCTTATTTTCACGGAAACCTGGCTTTCGGACAACATCCCAGACTCTGCCATCCAGCTAGCAACGCACTCAGTCTACCGTGGAGACCGGACAAAGGCCTCAAGAAAGGCGAGAGGCGGCGGCATCTGTGTTTACGTGAGTAGCAGCTGGTGCTCGGACGTACAGGTGGTTGAAAGACACTGCTGGGACAACATTGAGTTTTTGATGGTGAAATGCAGACCTTTTTATCTGCCAAGGGAGTTTAGTGCAGTGTTTATACTGTCTGTTTACATCCCCCCACAGGCGGACTCCACTACAGCGCTAAAGCTCATGCATGACGTCATCAGTAAACAAGAGATCGCACACCCCGATGCTGCGTTCACGGTAGCTGGGGATTTTAACCACCGCAACCTAAAGAGTGTCCTCCCGAAGTACCATCAGTTTGTGAACTTTCCTACGAGGGAAAAAAACATTTTGGACCAAGTATATTGCAACGTGAGGGGAGCCTACAAGGCTATACCCAGACCACACTTTGGGCTATCTGATCACATCTCAGCTTTTCTATATCCAGCATACAGACAGCACCTCAAGCAAGCCCCCCCAGTGAGAAAAACTGTTAAAGTGTGGAATGAAGACACTGAACTAGTGCTTCAGGACTGCTTTGGGAGTACAAACTGGGACATGTTCAAAACTGCTGCTCAGAGGGATGACGATACTGTGGACATAGTGGCTACATCAGCACATGTGTGGAAAACATTGTGCCCACAAAACAATACAAGATATACCCAAACCAAAAACCCTGGATTAACCGTGATGTTCGGTCCAAGCTACATGCCCGCTCCACTGCATTTGTCTCAGGCAACGCTGAGGACTACAAGAAGGCCAGATATGACCTGCGTAAATCCATCAGCGAGGCCAAGGGACAATACAGACAAAAGCTGGAGGGATTCTACTACACCGCAGATTCCCGGCGCATGTGGCAAGGACGGCAACACATCACAGACTACAAGCAGCGAGGTCACAAACAGCCAACGCTCACTGCCAGATGAGCTGAATGAGTTCTGCGCCCACTTCGAGGTCCTCAACACCAACCAACAGAGAGGGGTTCTGACCACGGAACGCATGCAGGACCCACCACTCACTGTGACAACAGCGGAGGTACGTACAGTTCTGAGGAGAACAAACCCACGGAAGGCAGACAACATCCCTGGCCAGGCCCTCAGGGTGTGTTCATCAGAGCTGGCTGACGACGTACTTGCTGACATATACAACTTGTCACTAGCACAAGCTGTTGTGCCCACCTGCTTCAAGACCACCACCATCGTGCCCCTGCCAAAGAAAAACACTGTGACCTCTCTGAATGACTATCGCCCTGTTGCACACACCCCAATAGTGATGAAGTGCTTCGAGAGGATAGTCATGTCACACATCAAAAAGACCATCCCAGACACACTGGACCCTCTACAGTTTGCCTACCGGCAGAACCGGTCCACTGAGGATGCAGTTCACACCGTCATCTACACCACCCTCACCCACTTAGAGGGCAAGGACACCTATGCCAGGCTATTATTCATCGACTACAGCTCTGCTTTTAACACGGTCATCCCACAAAAACTCACTGCTAAACTCCATACACCGGCTCTCTGTGACTGGCTCCTGAACTTTCTCACAAACTGGCCCCAGTCAGTCAGAATCGGCAACCAGACATCAAGCACAAAGGTTCTAAGCATAGGGACCCCCCAAGGCTGCGTGCTGACCCCCCTATTGTACACCCTCTTCACACATGACTGGTGGTTCTCCCAGAACAACACCAGTATCATCAAGTTTGCAGACGATACTACGGTCGTCGGACTGATCACCGGGGGAGCTGAGGCAGCGTACAGAAGGGAGGTAGCGGAACTGGTGGCCTGGTGTCAGGATAATAATCTCTCCTTGAACACAGACAAGACCAAGGAGATGATTATTGACCCACGGAGAAGGAGTGCACAGTACACACCTCTGTACATAGGGGGGGACAAAGGTGGACAGGGTGAAAACCTTTCAATTCCTCTGGACCCACATCAGCGAGGACCTCACCTGGGATCACAACACCCAACAAACAATAAAGAAAGCCCAGCAGTGACTGTACTTCCTAAGAAGGCTGAGAAAATTTGGCATGCCACCTAAAATTCTCAGCAACTTCTATAGAAGTACGGTTGAGAGTGTCCTTACCAGCTCAATCACGGTCTGGTATGGAAACTGCACTGCTAAGGACAGGAAGGCACTCCAGCGAGTGATTAAAACTGCTCAGTACATATCAGGGGCAGCCTTCCCCTCACTACAGGACATGTACTCTACCAGGAGAGCACACAACATCATAAAGGACAGTACGCAGTCTCTTCAGCCTCCTACCATCAGGCAGACGATACAGGAGCCTGAAATCCAGGACTACGAGACTGACAAACAGTTTCTACCCACAGGCCATCAGGCTTGTGAATGCTAACTTGTCAATTAATTAATAAGAACAGACCTAACTGCTTGGCATCTCTGCCTGTCGCACCTCCTCCAGTGCACTTGGAGGTCAGCTGCAGGGTCGTCAGCTGGTGCCACCGTTCACTGATGTTTCGCCCCCAAGCCAGGACACCTCGCGATGGGGGGGCAGTGGCTAAGCGGGGAAGTCTCCCCGCGCCACTCCCTGCAACTGACCTCAATGGGGTGTTGAGCCCCAAGTGTTGTCCCTCCTTCTTAGCCACATCCAGAAACTTGCCTTCTCTGCCTCCTCTGCCAACTCCTTGATGGCCCTCCTCAGGTTGGAACCGGTCATTCCCGCCGCACGCAGGAGCCGGGTTGCAGAACCTCCTACGAAGCCCCTGCATCCGATCTCCACGGGGTGAATGGACGCAGACCAGCCTCCCCCCTTGCAGTCCTCTGCCAGGTCGCTGTACTTTGACCGTTTGAACTCATGTGCTACTGGTATTCCCTCCTCCCATGGCACGGTTAGTTCAATGATGAGGACTTTCTTAGCAGCTGAGGACCACATCACAACGTCTGGTCTTAGCGTTGTCTGTATTACCTCAGTTGGGAAGACTAGCTGCTTGTCCAGGTCAACGCGCATCTCCCAGCCCTTACCAGGGGTAAGCAGAAGTGATGATCTTCCCGCCTCTGTCTTCTGTCCTACCTCTCCTGGTTTGATGAAAGTGATGTTTGGCCGATGGGGATCTGTGGCGTTGTTTGCCCCGACTCTGCATCTCTCCAACAGCTCTGCCAACTTCCTCAGCACCTGATTGTGTCGCCACCGGAAGCGCCCCTGCGTTAGCGCAACGTTGCAACCTGAAAGGATGTGTTTGAGTCCTGCATGTAAATGTTAGCTCCCCCCCCACCCCCTCCGCCCGTTTTACTTTTGTCTTTTTGAACAAAAGACAGCTACCATGACCACCCCTGAACCGTGAACCATCACTGTAGACACTTTTCACCTTTGATCACTAAAGACACTTTAACTGCTGCTGTGACCCAAGGTCACCTCCATATTTATACTGTTGACTGTCAATCAAAATGTGCAATAATGTTATGTTACTTACTGTGCCTTGTATATACAGTTTTATTTTTATTTTTTATTTTTAGCTAAGTACCGTGTGACTTGTTGAAGGGTGGACTAGCAAAGTAAGATTTTCATTGTACGGCAAACTGTCTGTTTAACTGTGCATATGACAATAAACAATCTGGAATCTTGAATCTTATAGGTAGACGCAGCATTGGCTGCTGTGACGCGAGAAATTCGGCCGCCATCTTGAAGTGGTGATGAGGAGCCGGCCAGCAGCCTAAACTGACCGTTGACAGGTAGAAAACAAAGATGGTGTTCAGCTTTTTCCTACTCAAATGAGCGGACTGTTGAAAATAGGAATCGGGGGATTACTTTTCACAAGTAAGATTTAACATTAACGTACTATTGGTTGTATTTTGTGAAAATAATATTACCATAGAGTAATATCGCTAAAATCCGTTCTATTTTATCCACTAGCGACGCTGAGATCATTATTCATGCGTTCGTTACGTCTCGTCTCGACTACTGTAACGTATTATTTTCGGGTCTCCCTATGTCTAGCATTAAAAAATTACAGTTGGTACAAAATGCGGCTGCTAGACTTTTGACAAGAACAAGAAAGTTTGATCATATTACGCCTATACTGGCTCACCTGCACTGGCTTCCTGTGCACTTAAGATGTGACTTTAAGGTTTTACTACTTACGTATAAAATACTACACGGTCTAGCTCCGTCCTATCTTGTCGATTGCATTGTACCATATGTCCCGGCAAGAAATCTGCGTTCAAAGAACTCCGGCTTATTAGTGATTCCCAGAGCCCAAAAAAAGTCTGCGGGCTATAGAGCGTTTTCTATTGGGGCTCCAGTACTATGGAATGCCCTCCCGGTAACAATTAGAGATGCTACCTCAGTAGAAGCATTTAAGTCCCATCTTAAAACTCATTTGTATACTCTAGCCTTTAAATAGCCCCCCTGTTAGACCAGTTGATCTGCCGTTTCTTTTCTTTTCTCCTCTGCTCCCCTTTTCCTTGAGGGGGGGGCACAGGTCCGGTGGCCATGGATGAAGTGCTGGCTGTCCAGAGTCGGGACCCGGGGTGGACCGCTCGCCTGTGCATCGGGTGGGAACATCTCTGCGCTGCTGACTCGTCTCCGCTCGGGATGGTGTCCTGCTGGCCCCACTATGGACTGGACTCTTACTATTATGTTGGATCCACTATGGACTGGACTCTCACAATATTATGTCAGACCCACTCGACACCCATTGCTTTCGGTCTCCCCTAGAGGGGGGGGGGTTACCCACATATGCGGTCCTCTCCAAGGTTTCTCATAGTCATTCACATCGACGTCCCACTGGGGTGAGTTTTTCCTTGCCCTTATGTGGGCTTTGTACCGAGGATGTCGTTGTGGCTTGTGCAGCCCTTTGAGACACTTGTGATTTAGGGCTATATAAATAAACATTGATTGATTGATTGATTGATAGAGTTGAGAAGGAGCAAAGATCTTCAATATTTGTATGTGAAATTCACAAAGAAATCTTCTGGGGGAGGATGACCCCCCTAAAGGGGTTTGGATTACTAACTTAAAACAAAATCCACCAGCCGCCCCTGATTATGATGTATTCTCATTTTAGGCAAAGTATAAGACAATACTTTCTTAACAGTATAATTGCAACCAGGAATAAGTCTTCAAGTAACAATATTCAAATACTAACATTGTTGGGTAAGACAGAATTTGGCTTTATTCTGAATCCAGTGAAACAGATTGGTGGTTTTAGCTGATATAAAGACTTTCAGGTGTTTATATATATGTTTTTGTTTAAGTATTTGGCAGACGCTTTTATCCAAAGCGACCTACATAAAAAAAATACATATAAAACAATGACTGTAAACATGATCATTTAAGGGAAGAATGTAATATAAAATATCAATACAAAGTGTCAAGACAGAATAAACTCTCTGCTGCTGCAGCAACAGAGATACAGTCTATAAGATATATAGATATCTAATGTATTCATACATTGTTTATGTAGGATATACGCATGTTTATATAACCTAATCATATTGTTTCTTCAATTTAAGAATAGCTGACCGTTTTTCCCCCCTTCTCTGGGATTATATTCCCAGTTTTGATCTCGGACGTCTGGTCACTTATAGCCAGTGTTGGGTTAGTTACTGAAAACCAGTAACTAGTCCCTGTATAATCAGTGCCAGAGCTTGGTCCGCATTGCTGGCAGTAAGTCGGACACGTTTCCAGTGAGGGTTGGACTCCGCCAAGGCTGCCCTTTGTCACCGATTCTGTTCATAACCTTTATGGACAGAATTTCTAGGCGCAGTCAGGGCGTTGAGGGGATCTGGTTTGGTGGCTGCATGATTAGGTCACTGCTATTTGCAGATGATGTGGTCCTGATGGCTTCCTCCGGCCAAGATCTTCAGCTCTCACTGGATCGGTTCGCAGCCGAGTGTGAAGCGACTGGGATGGGAATCAGCACCTCCAAGTCCGAGTCCATGGTTCTCTCCCGGAAAAGGGTGGAGTGCCATCTCCGGGTTGGGGAGGGGATCTTGCCCCAAGTGGAGGAGTTCAAGTACCTCGGAGTCTTGTTCACGAGTGGGGGAAGAGTGGATCGTGAGATCGACAGGCGGATCGGTGCGGCGTCTTCAGTAATGCGGATGCTGTATCGATCCGTTGGGGTGAAGAAGGAGCTGAGCCGGAAGGCAAAGCTCTCGATTTACCGGTCGATCTATGTTCCCATCCTCACCTATGGTCATGAGCTTTGGGTCATGACCGAAAGGACAAGATCACGGGTACAAGCGGCCGAAATGAGTTTCCTCCGCCGAGTGGCGGGGCTCTCCCTTAGAGATAGGGTGAGAAGCTCTGTCATTCGGGGGGAGCTCAAAGTAAAGCCGCTGCTCCTCCACATGGAGAGGAGCCAGATGAGGTGGTTCGGGCATCTGGTCAGGATGCCACCCGAACGCCTCCCTAGGAAGGTGTTTCGGGCACGTCCGACCGGTAGGAGGCCACGGGGAAGACCCAGGACACGCTGGGAAGACTATCTCTCCCGGCTGGCCTGGGAACGCCTCGGGATCCCCCGGGAGGAGCTGGACGAAGTGGCTGGGGAGAGGGAAGTCTGGGCTTCCCTGCTTAAGCTGCTGCCCCCGCGACCCGACCTCGGATAAGCGGAAGAAGATGGATGGATGGATGGATAGTTACAGTTACTAGTTACTTTATTTCAAAAGTAACTCAGTTACTAACTCAGTTACTTACACCAAAAAGTAATGCGTTACTGTGAAAAGTAACTATTTAGTTACTTATTTTTTTCTCCTTTTTTTTTTTTTAAGGCTCCCATTAATACCCCTTTAGCCTTCATGTCAGTACTGTTATTGCACTGGAGAATAATACAATGTGTTGATCAACTTGACATGCATTTGCATCACTGAACTCTGCTAAGCAATGTGCTCTACATACAACACGCAAAGACAAAGATATGTTTCAAAGGGCCAATTTATTTCAGGCCACGACAAATTGACAAAACTATTTGAAATAGCTGCAACATAACATACATAAGTAACAAACCGCATAATAACAACATAGCTGTAAACAGGCCCGGCCCTAACCAATCTGGCGCCCTAGGCAAGATTTTAGGTGGCGCCCCCCCACATCGGCAGTGAAGTGTATATACTCACAAGAACCCGAATAGCTTTGTCTTTGACCTTTTTTTTTTTACTTACAACTATACCTAATATATAAAGGGGTGGAAAAGTGACTATTACCTGCAGGGCAAACATTAGCTAACCAGAAGGCAATAACAATGTAAACAAAAAACACCTGCTTGAGAGAGACCTAATACAAACATTTATATGCACGTACAACACTTAGAACTTTTAGCATATCAGTATGTGGAATTAAATTATGGAATAGATTAAGTAAAAAAGTTAAAAATTGTACTGATATGATCCAGTTTAAGAGGTTGTTCAAAATAATAGTGCTTACAGAGTACAAAGAAGAAGAATTATGAGAAATACTTTCAACCTTATTGAAAATAAGATATGGGCGTGATGTGGTAACAAATAATATTTCTATTAAATAGGCTTTACTTTGCATTTTAATTAACGTGGGATTATTTTTTGTATTTAGAAATAATAGTACCAACTTTTTTTCTTTCTTTTTTTTCTCCCAACATTTGTGGCACTGGCGTGGCGCCCCCTGATGGACGGCGCCCTTAGCATTTGCCTATACGGCCTATGCCACGGGCCGGCCCTGGCTGTAAAGCTGGCTTCACCCAAGGAAGGCACACATGACATACACAAAGCCTAATCAGGCATTTTTTTTCTCTCTCAAGGAATTGTGAAATAAAATCATGTATTCAGGAGATCAACACTGTAGTGAAGCCCAGAAGACTCTACACATTTCCCCAGTTTTAGTTTAGAGATAAGGAAAGATTGGCCTGGCCCACTAGCATCCCTCTTTATGTTTGTGAACTTTATAGTCTATACATTTAGAGTGATGTGATAATCAAACACTCTAGAAGTCTAGAATGAAATAGTATATAAGAGAATTGACAGTGTGTACCAGAGGTGTGGACTCGAGTCACATGACTTGGACTCGAGTCAGACTCGAGTCATGAATTTGATGACTTTGGACTCGACTTGACAAAATGTAAAAAGACTTGCAACTCGACTTCGACTTTAACATCAATGACTTGTGACTTCACTTGGACTTGAGCCTTTTGAATTGACATGATTTGACATGACTTGCTACTTTCCCCAAAACCCAAAGATGAAAAAGTTATTCGGGAGCGCTCCGTATTTTTCATTGTGTACTTGTCTATCAGCGTTGCGTGTGTCAGCTGGTGTGCTCTCAGTACAACAGCCAATCAAATTAGATCTACTTTGTTTTCATCACACAGCATTCATCCAATCAAATTGCAGGACAACCAACGAAGAAGACATGTCCAAACCACACGCCAGTGAACAAAAAATGATACCTAAAATAATTTCGTTTGGGTATAAAAATTACGAGGTGGTCACAAAACGGTTTGCAGTATGCAACACATGCGGTTTGAAAATGACTGATGGAGAGGCAACAACTTCCAACTTCGTCCGGCATTTGAAGTTGCACAAAGAACGGTAAGTTTTGAATGTAAGATAACGTTTATTGGCTAAGTAACGTGACTTTTATTTGCTGTGTAGTTAAATCAGTGAGGCTGTAAACTCACTGCTAACGTTATAACGTTATTGCAAACACGGGAATCTGTTGCAGTTCACTACCTTATTCATACTTTTTGTTCAGTGATTTTTTTTTAAGCAGGGTTACGTTAGTCAATATATCACACGTAACGTTAGACGGCTGTCAGCAGCACCGCGTATTTTAGCCACCTAAAAAAAGACAAAAATAGTAAAATAAAGGTCAGTTAAAATGTATACTATATTATGAATATGTGTACCGTTTTAGCTAGCTTTCTGACATACTGTTGGTTGTTTACCTCAGTGGTCCCCAACCACCGGGCCGCGGCCCGGTACTGGTCTGTGGATCGATTGGTATCGGGCCGCACAAGAAATAATTTTTATTTTTTTTATTTTTTTTATTAAATCAACATAAAAAACACAAGATACACTTACAAGTAGTGCACCAACCCAAAACAACTCTCTCCCCCCTTTTGTTCTGGGCATTGAACATGAAGACTCTTCCTTCACTGTTCCGAGTGGCCATGAGAGTCTTGGCAGTGCCTGCCTCCAGTGCTCCAGTGGAGCGAGTTTTCAGCCATGGTGGCATCATACTACGCCCCCATCGTGCACAAATGACTGACAGACTCTTGGCTAATTTGGTCTTTTGCAGATGCAATGCAGCATAGGGCCCTGACATATAAAAAGTACAACTTTTTTGTTATGTTCACGTATATGTCATGTTTTTTCAATGTTAACACTTTTGTACAAATAAGTACATTTGCACTTTATTTTTCAATGTGTTTGTTCTGTAAAGGAATGAGTTAATGTTTAAAATGACTGGTTAATAGTGCTATTATAAAGTGCAATGTCAGCACTATTTTCTTTCCTGCAATTTAAAATGCACTTGTTTTAATAAATAAATACAGTGTTTGAAAAGCATAAACAATCTGTGTTAATATATTAGTCTGTGGTTAAAAGGACTTGAAAGGACTCGAAACTCAAAATGCAGGACTTAGGACTTGACTTGAGACTTTCCAGTCTTGAGTTTGGACTTGACTCGGGGCTTGCCTGTCTTGACTCGGGACTTGACTCGGACTTGAGGGCAAAGACTTGAGACTTACTTGTGACTTGCAAAACAATGACTTGGTCCCACCTCTGGTGTGTACCTTCAATGATGAGCAGAGGCAGAGTTTGGAGTGTTTTCTTGAGCTCGCTTTCCATGTTTATGTGCTCACTGTCCAGGTACTTGGAACATGTTTTCCCGTGCCATTTGTTGTTTGACGCCGGTATCATGCTAATTAGCTGCCAGAAAACGGGTGACTCCACTGTAGAAATAGCCTGCATGTCTTCTAGCACATACGCTGCAATGGCTCTATCAATGTTGTCCTGGCTAGCATTGCCTCCGTTAAAATCCTTAGGTGGAGGTGAAGTGGCATCGGAGTCTGTGTCTCTCTTTACTAGCTTCGTCAAAGCATGTTGCTTATGTGGCGTGGCGAAGTTGGGAGAGTGGCCAGTGCCAGCAATCTGAGGGTTACTGGTTCAATCCCCACCTTCTACCATCCTAGTCACGTCCGTTGTGTCCTTTAGCAAGACACTTCACCCTTGCTCCTGATGGGTCCTGGTTAGTGCCTTGCATGTGTCGGAGGCAGATATTTACATATATCCGAATTTAAGTTGTACTTCTTCCATTTCTTTGTCATATTTGAAAACAGCTCGTCTTTTCCACTTCTTCTCTTGATGCTCTGTCAGCAAGCAAACTCTGTGTGTTAACCTTGAGTTCTTTGGAATGTATTATGGCTAGGGAGACGTTGTGCTTTTGTTATGGCTAGGGAGGTGGAAGAAAAGAGAGGTTTTTGGCGTTGGGAAGAGAGACCATTTTGGGTGTGCGGGATAGAAGGTTCTAGGGTTAGACTGGTCTCAATCTAAAATGTATATTGTCAAAGCTTTGAGAATATATACAACAAAATACCTATTCTGTCTCTGGTGGTTTTTCAACTCAGCTTTAAGTGTCGGAAATGTTGTGTTTTAGTGTGTTCCTGCCTTCTCTGTTGTCTGCACCTGTGTTTTAGTGATTCATCCTCGGCGAGGTGCGGACCTGGTGACACACCTGCTCGCAATTAGCCCGCCAGTACTTAAGCTCATCACCTACAGCTTGACCTTGCTGGTCATTGCTTCCTGAACTCCGCACGTGCATGCACCTACTTCGCCTCATGGTACGTTGCTTTCCCTTGTCCTGTTATTGCTAACTTCTTTGTGTTTGTTCCCTAGCCTCCTTGAGGCAACAAAGACTTTATGCAGTACTTGGTGCACCCTGGCCTGCCCCCTGCCAACCACTGAGGAACCTGTTTTGTTAATATACATGGTGTGCACTTTTTGCCCCATCGCTCTTTGTTACATTTTTGGACTTATTAAATATATTACTTTTTGTATTTCAAACTTGCCTCCCGTCTCTGCATCCCGGGATCACCCCCCTTGACCAGTTCCTAACAGGAAAGAACTTGGGAGCGAATTGTGACTTGAATTCCCTGGGAGGAACAACTGGTCCAAAACGCAACCAAATGGCAGCTCCCGCCATCAGTGTGTGAATGTGTGTGTGAATGTGGAAATAGTGTCAAAGCGCTTTGAGTTCCTGAAAAAGGTAGAAAAGCTATACAAGTATAACCCATTTACCATTTATGTAGCTGTTTCAGCAGATTTGAATTGCTGTTTTGGGCAGTATTCCCGGGTGCGGTCAATGCTGCTACTCACTGCTCCCCTCACCTCCCAGGGGGTGATCAAGGGTGATGGGTCAAATGCAGAGAATAATTTCACCACACCTAGTGTGTGTGTGACAATCATTGGCACTTTAACTTTAAGTAGATGGGATCTTTGATCCAAGACACAACTTACATTTAACTAAAATGTCCTTTTCTTTGTGCTCGACAAAAGAAAAGTAGTGACAATGTCTCCATGTTAAGAAACTCGACTTCTGGCTTCGCCATGATGTCTTTTTAGTTGTTATGAGAGTAGCGTGTGTGTGTGTGTGTGGCCCTTTAAGAAATGACAGCATGTGAGGTGAGTGACGTCAGTGAGTGAGTGGGCGAGAGAGGTGAGGGAGCGCAACAGTGAGTGAGTGCAGGTGCTCTAGCTTGGTGGATGGCTACGTGCAAGACACCAATAAAGTCACAAAATTGCAACAAACCGCCTGCCTCGTCATTCACCCTCGAGTCCGGAGCTGTAAAGACCCACTGCCGGGTAAAGTGAAGGGTGTTAGCCCCGAAGTACATAGGCCCTGGAGGAACGTCTCCCCCGCGCTCCGCTCCTCGGTCGAGGAAAGCACGCCTTTTCTTTTCCTTGTGAGACAGAAGGACGACACTTCTTCTCTTTCTAGCCGATACTACATTAAAAAATAACGTAAAATAACGCAGTAACGCATCATGTAGTAACGGTAACTGAGTTACTGAATATAAAAAATAACGCGTTAGATTACTAGTTACCGCCGAAACTAACGGCGTTACAGTAACGCGTTAGTCCCAACACTGCTTATAGCATATAAGAATATTCTATTACTGTTAAGCAAACTGTGAATAATAAAACATGTGTCTTTTATCATAGCTACACGTATGACCAAAAAAACCGCGTGACAATCAGTGGTATTCAGTGAGGTAAGATGAATTAAATCATTGTTCCTGCCCAGGCCCGGCCCTAACCAATCTGGCGCCCTAGGCAAGATTTTAGGTGGCGCCCCCCCCCACATCGGCAGTGAAGTGTATATACTCACAAGAACCCGAATAGCTTTGTCTTTGACCTTTTTTTTTTTACTTACAACTATACCTAATATATAAAGGGGTGGAAAAGTGACTATTACCTGCAGGGCAAACATTAGCTAACCAGAAGGCAATAACAATGTAAACAAAAAACACCTGCTTAAAAGATCTAATACAAGGAATGTAAGGTGGGAGTACTGTAATTACCTAACGTTACATTATTATTTTCCATAACAATTTAGCCCCCTCCACAATATTAACCCGACGTTAAAACAGAACTAGCTATTTATTGATTAGCAATTGCCGAATCATGTAGCATTAGCTTAATGCTAAAAAGCCAGGTTACTATCACATTCTGTAACAGACAAATAATTTCATGTAGGCTAACGTTACCTACCTGCTACTTCTGTCTTTTCTCGTTTCTACTCCTCTTCTTTTCTCTTTTTTCTTCCTTGGGCACCTGACAGTTTTGGCCGTTTTGACATCTTGTGTTGATTTTTTGATGTGGTGACGTCCAAAAAGAGTCATGATACGGGAAGGGAGGGGGCGCACCGTGCGGGGGGAGGAGGGGGGGCGTAATGTTGTAACAAATAATATTTCTATTAAATAGGCTTTACTTTGCATTTTAATTAACGTGGGATTATTTTTTGTATTTAGAAATAATAGTACCAACTTTTTTTCTTTTCTTTTTTTTTTCTCCAACATTTGTGGCACTGGCGTGGCGCCCCGTGATGGGCGGCGCCCTTAGCATTTGCCTATACGGCCTATGCCACGGGCCGGCCCTGTTCCTGCCAAATGAATTGCACTGAGTGGAGCGGATCACCACTCCAAGATGGCGGCCCCGCGTCTCGTCAGCGCCAGCAGGCAGTAGCGCTCCATGCTGCGTACCCTGAGAAGATGTCTATGCCTGCGACATGTGATGTTTGAATGTTTTATTAATGTTTTGTATGAAAAATGGATTATCTAGGGATGAAAGGGAACAACCATAAAAACATGTGAAAGGGTAGATAAAATAAAAAAATCAGGCAGTAATATCGCTACAATTCCTACCACTTTCACTCTTGTCATTGCAATGAATGCCGCACGGGGGCGCCACTGAACCCCGTCATTAAAGGTTTGTTTGATATACTTTGAATTTTTTTTTTTTAGAAACAATACATTTTTTTATATCACATTGTTATTGAAATAAATATCAGATTAAAAAAAAAAAGCATGGTAACAGTAACAGCAGATAATATCTTATATAGAGATGCCTCTTCGTCCACTCGGATGTGACGTCATTCCCAGTTTCCGGGGTAAACGGAGTACGGCAGAACTGAACAGTCAGTCTTATTATTTGTTCTCCAGTTTGAAATATTTACGTCGTTTAAAATACATCTTTGATTTTTTATTCAAGGATAAAGTCGTCTCGATGCGCTAGAAGCACTGTGCCGCTTCTCCTGCTATCTTTGCTCGTTAGTTAGCTTAGCTCGCTAGTTAGCTTAGCTCGTTAGCTGCTAACAGAAGTTATCAACACATCGCTAAGTAGAGATCAAGTGTGAGACTAAAGTGTTGTGATTGTGTGAAAATGTCTACATTACACATGTTGAGAGCGTTGGTGGATCAGCGACTAACTGCTGCCGCTGAAGAAATATTTGTAGTGTTAAAAAGAACGATAGCAGAATACGAGGCGGAACTTTCTAGAACAAAAGAAGAGAATAATCAACTACTGGACGCCGTTTTCAAGAAACATCAAGTTGTGTTACACAGAACAGGTTTGTTGACTTCTTACTCACACATCTTTACTAACTTTATATTTGATTAATAACAAGAAAATGGCATTTGGAATATATAATATAATCACAATGACCAGTGGCGGAACAAGTCAGATCTGGGCCGGGGGTCAGGGGCCCCCTAAACTAGGGTTGTCCCGTATCCGATATTTGGATCGGATCGGCCGCCGATATTTGCCAAAAAAATGCGTATCGGCAAGGCATGGGAAAATGTCCAGATCCAGTTTAAAAAAAATCCCGGGTCCGTGTTTTTCAACGCACCGATTTAAATAATACATTCCACTTTTCTGCTGCTCCCTAATTTCCGTTCCGCATTTTCCAGCACACCTTCAACACATCCACAGGTCTGTGTCCTAACCGTTAAGACGGCCATGTGAATTAAAAAAAGTTACCGGTAAAAATGTCAGCTGTCTCCGTGCGATATAGAAAATGACTATATGGTGATATTGGAGTAGTTGCTTTTAGCTGCTGGCATTACACGACAGGCTCTTCTCACTCTTTTCTGTGTCTCCCTCTCACAGAGACATAAAACAAGCGCACCTTTTTACATAAGTCACATACTGTCACCATACTTGCCAACCCTCCCGGATTTTCCGGGAGACTCCCGAAATTCAGCGCCTCTCCCGAAAACCTCACGGGACAAATTTTCTCCCGAAAATCTCCCGAAATTCAGGCTAACCCACAATATAAAAAGCATACTTGCCCAATCACGTTATAACTGTAGAATGATGGAGGGCGAGTTCTTGGTTTCTTATGTGGGTTTATTGTTAGGCAGTTTCATTAACGTCCTCCCAGCGCGGCAACAACACACAACAACAGCAGTCACGTTTTTCGTCTACCGTAAAGCAGTTCGTCTGCCGTAAACAGCAATGTTGTGACACTCTTAAACAGGACAATACTGCCATCTAGTGCATTTGATGAAAGCACTTTTGTGCGTGCCACACATCAATGCATCATCAGAGAGGGTGTTCAGCATGGTTAGAAGCATAGTGACAGAGAATAGAACAAGGATGGACAATTCAACCTTTAACTCAACAATGAGTAGATGAGTGTTATGTGTGTGTATATGTGTAAATAAATGAACACTGAAATTCAAGTATTTATTTTATATATATATATATATATATATACAGTATATATATATATTAGAGATGCACGGTTTGCGGGCACAACCGCGGATTATCCGCGGATCGGGCGGATGAAATAAAAAAAAAGTAGATTTTATCCGCGGGTCGGGTCGGGCGGTTGAAATAAAAAAAAAATTAGATTTTAAATAGATTCAGGCGGGTGGCAGTTAAACCAATTGGGAAATATATATACATAGTTAAATGTTGTTACCCACATACGAAAAACGAGCAGGCACCTGCAGCATATGCCACAACAGAAGAAAAAAAAAGAAAAGAGATGGACACTTTTACGGAGCGGAGAAGGGACGCCTCGCCGGGGTCCGGGACCGAGGCCCCTTCCCCCGAGAGGGCCCCACCGGGAGCCGTAGCTGAGGCGATCCGCGAGAAGGGCCCGACGCACGTCCAGGGTCACCACCGCGCCCACCGCACCGACACTCTGCCTCGTCCGCCTTCGCCGCGGCCGGCGTCACGCGCAGCAGGTAAGCAGCTTACCTGCCCGCCACCCCCGTGGCCGGGGGCTCGTAACAGGGGTTACTCCGCGCGCTCCGCCCGCGCAGCTTACCTGCCCGCCACCCCTATTGCCGGGGGCGCGTAACAGGGGCCACTCCGCGCGCAGTGCGCTCACGAAAGGGGTGGGGCAAGCAGAACTGGCGCTGCGGGATGAACCGAACGCCGGGTTAAAGCGCCCGATGCCGACGCTCATCATACCCCAGAAAAGGTGTTGGTTGATATAGACAGCAGGACGGTGGCCATGGAAGTCGGAACCCGCTAAGGAGTGTGTAACAACCCACCTGCCGAATCAACTAGCCCTGAAAATGGATGGCGCTGGAGCGTCGGGCCCATACCCGGCCGTCGCCGGCAGCGAGACGCGCTTGGAGGTGCGCTCAGCGCGGCTCCCATATGATTGCGCACTGGTGTGCGTCTGGGTCGTGACAGCGTGGCACGCGGATGTCTGTGCTGCATTGGATCAGTCTCCTTTCTTTAACAGGCAAAAGCTTTATAACCTCACTAATGCCTTGCATCGTCTATATTAGATATATAACAACGGGCGGGTGCGGTTCTGATTAAATGTTAGTTCGTGTGGATGGCGGATGGTTGACGACTTTCTGATGCGGTTGCGGATGAAATAATTGCCTATCCGCGCATCTCTAATATATATATATATATATATATATATATATATATATATATATATATATATATATAATAAAATAAATTAAATAAATATATATATAAATATATATATATATAAGGGACGGCGTGGCGCAGTGGAAGAATGGCCGTGCGCGACCCGAGGGTCCCTGGTTCAATCCCCACCTAGTACCAACCTCGTCATGTCCGTTGTGTCCTGAGCAAGACACTTCACCCTTGCTCCTGATGGGTGCTGGTTAGCGCCTTGCATGGCAGCTCCCTCCATCAGTGTGTGAATGTGTGTGTGAATGGGTAAATGTGGAAGTAGTGTCAAAGCGCTTTGAGTACCTTGAAGGTAGAAAAGCGCTATACAAGTACAACCCATTTATCATTTATTTATATATATATATATATATATATATATATATATATATATGAAATACTTGACTTGGTGAATTCTAGCTGTAAATATACTCCTCCCCTTTTAGCCATGCCCCCACCCCGACCACGCCCACCCCCCTCCCCCCACCTCCCGAAATCGGAGGTCTCAAGGTTGGCAAGTATGACTGTCACGTCATACGTCACATACGTATACGCCCTCGCGGAGCAGAGAGGTAGCAGCATGGCTAACGTTAGCTGTGATGCTAGCGCAGCCGTGCGAGCAACGTTCCCTCTAAGGTGCGCGCCTGCGCAATTGCGCACTGCTCAAGCGTCCTCTGCGCACAGCAAGTCCAACCCATCTGAATTCTAAACAAAATAAAGACATTTATTCTGTGTAATTCTGCAATGCAACTCTGAGTGACGGTGACAACAAGCGGCCCTAACGGTGTTCGTCAACACCGTTCAATTACCGTATTTTCCGCACCATAAGCCGCCCTGGGTTATAAGCCGCGCCTTCAATGAACGGCATATTTCAAAACTTTGTCCACCTATAAGCCGCCCCGTGTTATAAGCCGCATCTAACTGCGCTAAAGGAATGTCAAAAAAACAGTCAGATAGGTCAGTCAAACATTAATAATATATTAAAAACCAGCGAGATGTGGGCGCGCATGGAGTCGTATATCAACATGGACGGAGCTGCGTGAAAAAAGCCACCCGGCCTCTTCGCGTAAACTTAAACTTACCTTAACCACTCGCTCATCTTTTCTTCATCCATCCATCCCTTCGAGTTAGCTTTTATGATGACGCCGGCTGGAAAGGTCTCTTTTGGCAAGGTCTTCCTTTTGAATATCACCATGGGTGGAAGTTTCTGGCCATTAGCATGGCAAGCTAGAACCACAGTGAAGGATGACTTCTCATTCCCTGTGGTGCGAATATTCACCGTACGTGCTCCCGTTGTATCCACAGTGCGGTTCACAGGAATATCAAAAGTCAGTGGAACCTCGTCCATGTTGATAATGTTCTCTGGCCGGATCTTTTTTTCAGCTATCTTGTTTTTACAATATGCACGGAAAGTAGCCAGCTTTTCTTGAAAGTCTTTAGGCAGTTGCTGTGAAATAGTAGTCCGTGTGCGGATGGAGAGATTGCGTCTTTTCATGAACCGGACCCATGTCGCTTAGTAGGAGCCATTTTGTGGTCTTTACAGATGTAAACACACAAAGGAAATGAAACGTAATATCCGCGCGCTTCTTCTTCTTCTACGCGGGCGGGTGGTTGCTTACAGTAGAAGAAGAAGCGCTTCCTGTGCTATGGGGGCGGGTGCTTACCTTGGCGGTTGCTTGCGTAGAAGAAGAAGCGCTTCCTGTTCTACCGGGAAAAAAGATGGCGGCTGTTTACCGAAGTTGCGAGATCGAAACTTTATGAAAATGAATCTTAATATTAATCCATATATAAAGCGCACCGGGTTAAAAGCCGCACTGTCAGCTTTTGAGTAAATTTGTGGTTTTTAGGTGCGGCTAATAGTGCGGAAAATACGGTACTCATTTTGTGCCGTACAAACCAACTTGTCATCTGTCGCCAACACGCATAGCACTAAGCCACTGGTGCGTTTATGGCCACACAAAAAGTCGGACAACTCAAACACCACACAAAGTTACACTATGACTCCCCAGTCATAGGTGTGCTTAATCTACTGTCATTTATTATTAATGTTAATTTATTGATATTAATCATGGACTGCGTGGGTTCCCTCCGGGTACTCCGGCTTCCTCCCACCTCCAAAGACATGCACCTGGGGATAGGCCCCTCCCACCTCCAAAGACATGCACCTGGGGATAGGCCCCTCCCACCTCCAAAGACATGCACCTGGGGATAGGCCCCTCCCACCTCCAAAGACATGTACCTGGGGATAGGCCCCTCCCACCTCCAAAGACATGCACCTGGGGTTAGGCCCCTCCCACCTCCAAAGACATGCACCTGGGGATAAGTTGATTGGCAACACTAAAATGGTCCCTAGTGTGTGAATGTGAGTGTGAATGTTGTCTGTCTATCTGTGTTGGCCCTGCGATGAGGTGGCGACTTGTCCAGGGTGTACCCCGCCTTCCGCCCGATTGTAGCTGAGATAGGCTCCAGTGCGGTAGAAAATGGATGGATGGAATCATGGAATGCTGTTCCTAGAGAAAGTTACAGGATTGCACACTTCATCCTATGCTTACATTTCATTGTGCAACATGAGGATGTTTAAAGGGGAACATTATCACAATTTCAGAAGGGTTAAAACCATTAAAAATCAGTTCCCAGTGGCTTATTATATTTTTCGAAGTTTTTTTCAAAATTTTACCCATCGCGCAATATCCCTAAAAAAAGCTTCAAAGTGCCTGATTTTAACCATCGTTATATACACCCGTCCATTTTCCTGTGACGTCACATAGTGAAGCCGACACAAACAAACATGGCGCATAGAACAGCAAGCTATAGCGACATTAGCTCGGATTCAGGCTCGGATTTCAGCGGCTTAAGCGATTCAACAGATTACGCATGTATTGAAACGGATGGTTGTAGTGTGGAGGCAGGTAGCGAAAACCAAATTGAAGAAGAAACTGAAGCTATTGAGCCATATCGGTTTGAACCGTATGCAAGCGAAACCGACGAAAACGACACGACAGCCAGCGACACGGGAGAAAGCGAGGACGAATTCGGCGATCGCCTTCTAACCAACGATTGGTATGTGTTTGTTTGGCATTAAAGGAAACTAACAACTATGAACTAGGTTTACAGCACATGAAATACATTTGGCAACAACATGCACTTTGAGAGTGCAGACAGCCCAATTTTCATCAATTAATATATTCTGTAGACATACCCTCATCCGCGCTCTTTTCCTGAAAGCTGATCTGTCCAGTTTTGGAGTTGATGTCAGCAGGCCAGGGAAGCTAGGGTCGATAAGGGGTTTAGCTCGCTCGTCTGCGGGAACAAACTGCCGCCATTGCTTGCCGTGCTAGCGAGGTCCTTTGTCCCTGAATTGCTCACACACTCCGGCAGATTCAATGGGGGTCTGGCGGCAGATTTCTTTGACTTTATGGTTGGAAATGCATCTGCTTTGAGTGTCGCAGGATATCCACACATTCTTGCCATCTCTGTCGTAGCATAGCTTTTGTCGGTAAAGTGTGCGGAACAAACGTCCAATTTCTTGCCACTTTGGCATCTTTGGGCCACTGGTGCAACTTGAATCCGTCCCTGTTGGTGTTGTTACACCCTCCGACAACACACCGACGAGGCATGATGTCTCCAAGGTACGGAAAACAGTCGAAAAAAACGGAAAATAACGGAGCTGATTCGACTCGGTGTTTGAGAAAATGGCGGATTGCTTCCCGATGTGACGTCACAACGAATAATAGAATAGCGTTTAATTCGCCAAAATTCACCCATTTAGAGTTCGGAAATCGGTTAAAAAAATATATGGTCTTTTTTCTGCAACATCGAGGTATATATTGACGCTTACATAGGTCTGGTGATAATGTTCCCCTTTAAGACTGTGGAGAGTGCTTCCAAGATGGACTTCCAGTGCCCCTTTAGCTTCGGACAAAGCCAAAACATGTGTATTAATGTTGCGTTCTCTAGGTTACATCTATCACATAATGAGTTAGTTTGGGGAAATGTTTTTGCTAGTTTTGCTTTTGAGAAGTGCACCCGGTGTACCACTTTAAAGGCCTACTGAAAGCCACTACTAGCGACCACGCAGTCTGATAGTTTATACATCAATGATGAAATCTTAACATTGCAACACATGCCAATAGCTTACTAAAGTGCAATTTTAAATATCCTGCTGAAAACGTCTCGATATGATGACGTCAGCGCGTGGAGGACATTTTGGGACAGCATGGTGGCCAGCTATTAAGTCGTCTGTTTTCATCGCAAAATTCCACAGTATTCTGGACATCTGTGTTGGTGAATCTTTTGCAATTTGTTCAATGAACAATGGAGACAGCAAAGAAGAAAGCTGTAGGTGGGAAGCGGCGTATTGCGGCCGACTGCGGCAACACAAACACGGCCGGTGTTTCATTGTTTACATTCCCGGAAGATGACAGTCAAGCTTCACCATTGGCCTGTGGAGAACTGGGACAACAGAGACTCTTACCAGGAGGACTTCGAGTTGGATGCGCAGACGCGGTACCGTGAGTACGCTTCCAAACATTTGATCGCTTGCCCGTACGTGCGTGCCGCTATGTGCATGTCACGTACGTAACTTTGGGGACTTTGGGGAAATATATGTGCTGTGTGAACTTTGGGGAGGTGAACGGTACTTTGGGCTGTGGGATTGAGTGTGTTGTGCAGGTGTTTGAGTTGTATTGGCGGGTTATATGGAGGTGTTTGTTATGCGGGATTAATTTGTGGCATATTAAATATAAGCCTGGTTGTGTTGTGGCTAATAGAGTATATATATGTCTTGTGTTTATTTACTGTTTTAGAATATCAGGTCCCACCCGCCTCTCACAGCATCTTCCCTATCTGAATCGCTCCCACTGCCCTCTAGTCCTTCACTCTCACTTTCCTCATCCACGAATCTTTCATCCTCACTCAAATTAATGGGGAAATCGTCGCTTTCTCGGTCCGAATGGCTCTCGCTGCTGGTGGCCATGATTGTAAACAATGTGCAGATGTGAGGAGCTCCACAACCTGTGACGTCACGCTACTCGTCTGCTACTTCCGGTACAGGCAAGGCTTTTTTTTATCAGCGACCAAAAGTTGCGAACTTTATCGCCGATGTTCTCTACTAAATCCTTTCAGCAAAAATATGGCAATATGGCGAAATGATCAAGTATGACACATAGAATGGACCTGCTATCCCCGTTTAAATAAGAAAATCGCATTTCAGTAGGCCTTTAAATTGGACCAGTGAGTGTCGTGCGCACATTGAAGATGAGTGAACCCTTTTCTCAATTTTTGCCCAGGGTACGTCATCTATTGATGTTTGGAGGTCTTGTTCCCATGCTGTTCTGATTCTTAGCATGGAAGTGCATTCTAATCCTGAGAGTAAATTAAGTATATGTGAGATTGCCCTCTTCTTTGTTGGATTTAAAGACATGATTTCATCTGTAGTTGATTTAGAGCAGGGGTGCTCACACTTTTTCTGCAGGCGAGCTACTTTTCAATTGATCAAGTCGTGGGGATCTACCTCATTCATATATATCATTTATATTTACTTATTTATGAAATATATGTTTTTGTTAACAAGTTAAAGGTGTTTAATAATTATGCAAGCATGTTTAACACATATAGTTAATATTGTTAACAAGTTAAAGGTGTTTAAAGATAATACAAGTATGTTTAATACATATAGTTAATATTGTTAACAAGTTAAAGGTGTTTAAAGATAATGCAAGCATGTTTAACACATATAGTTAATATTGTTAACAAGTTAAAGGTGTTTAAAAATAATACAAGCATGTTTAACACATATAGTTAATATTGTTAATACATTAAAGGTGTTTAATGATAATACAAGTATGTTTAACACATATAGTTAATATTGTTAACAAGTTAAAGGTGTTTAAAGATAATACAAGCATGTTTAACACATATAGTTAATATTGTTAACAAGTTAAAGGTGTTTAAAGATAATACAAGCATGTTTAACACATATAGTTAATATTGTTAACAAGTTAAAGGTGGTTAAAGATAAAACAAGCATGTTTAACACATATAGTTAATATTGTTAACAAGTTAAAGATGTTTAAAGATAATGCAAGCATGTTTAACACATATAGTTAATGTTGTTAACAAGTTAAAGGTGTTTAAAGATAATGCAAGCATGTTTAACACATATAGTTAATGTTGTTAACAAGTTAAAGGTGTTTAAAGATAATACAAGCATGTTTAACACATATAGTTAATATTGTTAACAAGTTAAAGGTGTTTAATGATAATACAAGCATGTTTAACACATATAGTTAATATTGTTAATACATTAAAGGTGTTTAATGATAATACAAGTATGTTTAATACATATAGTTAATATTGTTAACAAGTTAAAGGTGTTTAAAGATAATGCAAGCATGTTTAACACATATAGTTAATATTGTTAACAAGTTAAAGGTGTTTAAAGATAATGCAAGCATGTTTAACACATATAGTTAATATTGTTAACAAGTTAAAGGTGTTTAAAGATAATGCAAGCATGTTTAACACATATAGTTAATATTGTTAACAAGTTAAAGGTGTTTAAAGATAATACAAGCATGTTTAACACATATAGTTAATATTGTTAACAAGTTAAAGGTGTTTAAAGATAATGCAAGCATGTTTAACACATATAGTTAATATTGTTAACAAGTTAAAGGTGTTTAAAGATAATGCAAGCATGTTTAACACATATAGTTAATATTGTTAACAAGTTAAAGGTGTTTAATGATAATACAAGCATGTTTAACTCATATAGATTCCTTTCTTTCATGAAGACAAGAATATAAGTTGGTGTATTACCTGATTCTGATGACTTGCATTGATTGGAATCAGGCAGTGGTGATGATAACGTCCGCATTTTCGAATGGAGGAGAAAAAAAGTCCTCCTTTCTGTCCAATACCACATGAAAGTGGTTGGTTTTTGGCATCTTATTTGTCCAGCTTCCGTACTCCTTTGTATACACTTTACAAGAAATACATTGTCGGCAAACTCCGTAGCTTGCTAGCTTGTGCACGCCAGCTTTCTGAGACTCTTGTTTTGGTAGCGCAGGCAGGATGAAGCAGAGCTTTTATTGTGCAGCTGTGCAGTCGGTCTTTGGAGTTTTGACGACAGGTACGGCGCCAGAGTCTGTTGAAATAAAGCGTTTCTCGCCTTCCAGTCGGTAATTTTAATGATCTGGCAGGAGCCAGCGTCATCTCAGAAGACCCTCGGGTGCCGTGAATGTCAATCAAGTGACGAAAGTGACGTCATAGTGAAGATTTATGATCGCTCATTTTTAGGACTATTTTTTTAATGCCTGGCTGGCGATCGACTGACACACCCTCCGAGATCGACCGGTAGATCGCGATCGACGTAATGAGCACCCCTGATTTAGAGGGTTTGTTAGAGAACTGTGGAAGAACTGTTTTAACATAATCCCTTATCTGGAATTATCTAAATATATGGGAACTGGGTAGATTAAATTTCTTGGACAACTCCATAAAAGAGGCAAATATATTGTCTATAAAAAGATAATTGAAGCATTTCAAACCCCTTTGATGCCGCATATTAAAAGCCGTGTCAAGTGTTGAAGGTGGAAAGCAGTGATTTGATGCTACTGGGCTGAAAAGGCTCATTCCTTGCAGGTTCAAATGTTTTCTAAATTGACAGTTTATTTTGAGCGAGTGACTTAATACAGGATTAATGTTACCGTATTTTCCGCACCATAAGCCGCCCTGGGTTATAAGCCGCGCCTTCAATGAACGGCATATTTCAAAACTTTGTCCACCTATAAGCCGCCCCGTGTTATAAGCCGCATCTAACTGCGCTAAAGGGAATGTCAAAAAAACAGTCAGATAGGTCAGTCAAACTTTAATAATATATTAAAAACCAGCGTGATGTGGGCGCGCATGGAGTCGTATATCAACATGGACGGAGCTGCGTGAAAAAAGCCACCCGGCCTCTTCGCGTAAACTTACCTTAACCACTCGCTCATCTTTTCTTCATCCATCCATCCCTTCGAGTTAGCTTTTATGATGACGCCGGCTGGAAAGGTCTCTTTTGGCAAGGTCTTCCTTTTGAATATCACCATGGGTGGAAGTTTCTGGCCATTAGCATGGCAAGCTAGAACCACAGTGAAGGATGACTTCTCATTCCCTGTGGTGCGAATATTCACCGTACGTGCTCCCGTTGTATCCACAGTGCGGTTCACAGGAATATCAAAAGTCAGTGGAACCTCGTCCATGTTGATAATGTTCTCTGGCCGGATCTTTTTTTCAGCTATCTTGTTTTTACAATATGCACGGAAAGTAGCCAGCTTTTCTTGAAAGTCTTTAGGCAGTTGCTGTGAAATAGTAGTCCGTGTGCGGATGGAGAGATTGCGTCTTTTCATGAACCGGAAACCTGTCGCTTAGTAGGAGCCATTTTGTGGTCTTTACAGATGTAAACACACAAAGGAAATGAAACGTAATATCCGCGCGCTTCTTCTTCTTCTACGCGGGCGGGTGGTTGCTTACAGTAGAAGAAGAAGCGCTTCCTGTTCTATGGGGGCGGGTGCTTACCTTGGCGGTTGCTTGCGTAGAAGAAGAAGCACTTCCTCTTCTACGGGGAAAAAAGATGGCGGCTGTTTACCGTAGTTGCGAGACCAAAACTTTATGAAAATGAATCTTAATATTAATCCATATATAAAGCGCACCGGGTTATAAGCCGCACTGTCAGCTTTTGAGTAAATTTGTGGTTTTTAGGTGCGGCTAATAGTGCGGAAAATACGGTAATTGTCTTCACCGGTAGAGGCAAGGCTTCACCCATGTAGGACTTTCTTGATGTAGGTGGTAATATGTCCAGTATGACATGCAATGCAAGTTGGTTGCCCAGTAATACATACAGAAATTTGGAAGGGCCATACTGTACCTCCATCATGGTTTGCTCTTTGTAAAAACTCCTTGCGCAGACGTGGCTGTTTGCCGTTCCAAATATAAGATGAAATTATTGAGTCTAATTTTTTGAAAAATGTACCAGGGATAAATACAGGCAGGCATTGAAACAAATACACATATTTTGGAAGCACATTCATCTTAATTGCATTGACTCTGCCTATAAGTGAAATGAAAAGGTGGAGTCCAATTAGCCAGATCTTGCTTGGTTTGTGTAAACAACTTCCCAAAGTTTTGCCTGAAGAGGTCTTTAAAATTCTTTGTAATAGTAACTCCGAGGTATTTAAAACTGTCTGTAGTGATCTTAAAGGCCTACTGAAATGCGATTTTCTCATTTAAACGGGGATAGCAGGTCCATTCTATGTGTCATACTTGATCATTTCGCGATATTGCCATATTTTTGCTGAAAGGATTTAGTAGAGAACATCGACGATAAAGTTCGCAACTTTTGGTCGCTGATAAAAAAAGCCTTGCCTGTACCGGAAGTAGCAGACGAGTAGCGTGACGTCACAGGTTGTGGAGCTCCTCACATCTGCACATTGTTTACAATCATGGCCACCAGCAGCGAGAGCGATTCGGACCGAGAAAGCCACGATTTCCCCATTAATTTGAGCGAGGATGAAAGATTGGTGGATGAGGAAAGTGAGAGTGAAGGACTAGAGGGCAGTGGGAGCGATTCAGATAGGGAAGATGCTGTGAGAGGCGGGTGGGACCTGATATTCTAAAACAGTAAATAAACACAAGACATATATATACTCTATTAGCCACAACACAACCAGGCTTATATTTAATATGCCACAAATTAATCCCGCATAACAAACACCTCCCCCCGCCCGCCAATACAACTCAAACACCTGCACAACACACTCAACCCCACAGCCCAAAGTACCGTTCACCTCCCCAAAGTTCACACAGCACATATATTTCCCCAAAGTCCCCAAAGTTACGTACGTGACATGCACATAGCGGCACGCACGTACGGGCAAGCGATCAAATGTTTGGAAAGCCGCAGCTGCATGCGTACTCACGGTACCGCGTCTGCGTATCCAACTCAAAAGTCCTCCTGGTAAGAGTCTCTGTTGTCCCAGTTCTCCACAGGCCAATGGTAAAGCTTGACTGTCATCTTCCGGGAATGTAAACAATGAAACACCGGCTGTGTTATCCGGCGCAACAGTCAGGGGGTGCATTCTACGGCGGGGGTGCGTTATCCGGCACAACACCTGCCGCAATACACCGCTTCCCACCTACAGCTTTCTTCTTTGCTGTCTCCATTGTTCATTGAAGAAATTGCAAAAGATTCACCAACACAGATGTCCAGAATACTGTGGAATTTTGCGATGAAAACAGACGACTTAAGATCAGCATTTCAAAATTGAAATAAAAATGAACTATGTTAAACCTTCACAGCTTAAACCAGCCTGCAATTTGTGGACCCTTTGGAGAAGTATAGATAAGAAAGAGGGGGAAAAAAAAAAATAAAAAAAAAATAGATACAATTAAAAGAAATGTAAAATTAAAAACTTGATAGAGACAAAACCCTACAAAATGAAATAATCCAATGAAGCTTGATCATTTTTCAAAAAAGATACAAATTAAATAGAAAAAAAGGGCTTCTTTATACACGTGCATCTCAAATGAGGTAGGGAAAATAAGAGAAAATAATAAATTATAGGCTTAAATGGATATATGCTGCTGCTGAAACTTTACAAACTTCTATCTAGACTAGGGATGTCCCGATCCGATATTTGGATCGGATCGGCTGCCGATATTTGCCAAAAATTGCGTATCGGCAAGGCATGGGAAAATGCCGATCCAGATCCAGTTTTAAAAAAAACTCCGGTCCGTGTTTTCCAACGCGCCGATTTAAATAATACATTCCACTTTTCTGCTGCTCCCTAATTTCCGTTCCGCATTTTCCAGCACACCTTCAACACATCCACATGTCTGTGGATTCTCACACAGTCGCTTTTAGCTGCTGGCATTACACGACAGGCTCTTCTCACTCTTTCCTGTGTCTCCCTCTCACAGACAGCAAGCGCACCTTCTTACACACGTCACATACTGTCACGTCATACGTCACATACTGTCACGTCCTCTCCCAGCAGAGAACGAGGTAGCAGCATGGCTAACGTTAGCTGTGATGCTAGCGCAGCCGTGCGAGCAACGCTCCCTCTAAGGTGCTCGCCTGTGCAATTGCGCACTGTTTAAGCGTCCTCTGCGCATAGCAAATCTATGCCACGCACAAAATCAAATAAAAAAATAAGCGCATAACAATTTTCGACACACGGACACGACAGAGAAAACCGTTTTCGTCATCATTGTTCAAATATTGTGACGTCTGTCGAGACGCTTATCTCCATTCGGTGCCACACGTCCACACCATCAAAATGCTGAGGCAAAAATGTCCACATCAACACCGTATGAAAAAATTAGTGATTTTTTTTAGTTGTGATTTCCTTCTCTGCATGAAAGTTTAAAAGTAGCATATATTAATGCAGTATGAAGAAGAATGTTTTAATGTAGACATGCAAGCCTTGAAAGAAAATGTTGAAAATCAAGACTACATTTCCTGCAAATGGGTGCATTTCTACCCTATATTTTAACTTTAGATTTATTCTCATATCAAACTCTTTTGGCTGTCTTTTTGACACTTACATCCGGCACCCCCCTCCACACCCTGGATTATAAATAATGTAAATAATTCAATGTGATTATCTTGTGTGATGACTGTATTATGATGATAGTATATATCTGATAGTATATATCTGTATCATGAATCAATTTAAGTGGACCCCGACTTAAACAAGTGGAAAAACTTATTGGGGTGTTACCATTTAGTGGTCAATTGTACGGAATATGTACTTCACTGTGCAACCTACTAATAAAAGTCTCAATCAATCAATCAAAACACATAGAATCATCATACTGCTGTGATTATATGCATCAAGTGTTCATTCAAGGCTAAGGCAAAATATCGAGATATACCGTATTTTCCGCACCATAAGCCGCCCTGGGTTATAAGCCGCGCCTTCAATGAATGGCATATTTCAAAACTTTGTCCACCTATAAGCCGCCCCGTGTTATAAGCCGCATCTAACTGCGCTAAAGGAATGTCAAAAAAACAGTCAGATAGGTCAGTCAAACTTTAATAATATATTAAAAACCAGCGTGATGTGGGCGCGCATGGAGTCGTATATCAACATGGACGGAGCTGCGTGAAAAAAGCCACCCGGCCTCTTCGCGTAAACTTACCTTAACCACTCGCTCATCTTTTCTTCATCCATCCATCCCTTCGAGTTAGCTTTTATGATGACGCCGGCTGGAAAGGTCTCTTTTGGCAAGGTCTTCCTTTTGAATATCACCATGGGTGGAAGTTTCTGGCCATTAGCATGGCAAGCTAGAACCACAGTGAAGGATGACTTCTCATTCCCTGTGGTGTGAATATTCACCGTACGTGCTCCCGTTGTATCCACAGTGCGGTTCACAGGAATATCAAAAGTCAGTGGAACCTCGTCCATGTTGATAATGTTCTCTGGCCGGATCTTTTTTTCAGCTATCTTGTTTTTACAATATGCACGGAAAGTAGCCAGCTTTTCTTGAAAGTCTTTAGGCAGTTGCTGTGAAATAGTAGTCCGTGTGTGGATGGAGAGATTGCGTCTTTTCATGAACCGGAAACCTGTCGCTTAGTAGGAGCCATTTTGTGGTCTTTACAGATGTAAACACACAAAGGAAATGAAACGTAATATCCGCGCGCTTCTTCTTCTTCTTCTATGCGGGCGGGTGGTTGCTTACAGTAGAAGAAGAAGCGCTTCCTGTTCTATGGGGGCGGGTGCTTACCTTGGCGGTTGCTTGCGTAGAAGAAGAAGCACTTCCTCTTCTACGGGGAAAAAAGATGGCGGCTGTTTACCGTAGTTGCGAGACCGAAACTTTATGAAAATGAATCTTAATATTAATCCATATATAAAGCGCACCAGGTTATAAGCCGCACTGTCAGCTTTTGAGTAAATTTGTGGTTTTTAGGTGCGGCTAATAGTGCGGAAAATACGGTATATCGTGTATCGCAATATGGTCTTAAAATATTGCAATATTAAAAAAGGCCATATCGCCCAGCCCTAGTTCAATGATGCCATTTCTGTTTGTCATGTATAATTTTGTCTATTTTGTGTTTATCCTTGAATAAACAGGTCAGTTTCTTGTTACCAACCATTGTGTATTATTCAAACTCCCCTAATTCAGCTGGCTAGTTGTTATCAAGAGTACTAAAACCCTTTTCAACATGATTCTGACAACTAAGTAGGCGAAATAACTTTAAACTTTAATACATGCTCGGATAGGCCAGTATCGGTCAGTATCGGTATCGGTCAGTATCGGTATCGGATCGGAAATGCAAAAACAGTATCGGTATCGGATCGGAAGTGCAAAAACCTGGATCGGGACATCCCTACTATGTGCGCTTTTCTTTTGATCGCGACTGTACCATATTTTCCGCACTATTAGCCGCACCTAAAAACCACAAATTTACTCAAAAGCTGACAGTGCGGCTTATAACCCGGTGCGCTTTATATATGGATTAATATTAAGATTCATTTTCATAAAGTTTCGGTCTCGCAACTACGGTAAACAGCCGCCATCTTTTTTCCCCGTAGAAGAGGAAGTGCTTTTTCTTCTACGCAAGCAACCGCCAAGGTAAGCACCCGCCCCCATAGAACAGGAAGCGCTTCTTCTTCTACTGTAAGCAACCACCCGCCCGCGTAGAAGAAGAAGAAGAAGAAGCGCGCGGATATTACGTTTCATTTCCTTTGTGTGTTTACATCTGTAAAGACCACAAAAAGGCTCCTACTAAGCGACAGGTTTCCGGTTCATGAAAAGACGCAATCTCTCCATCCGCACACGGACTACTATTTCACAGCAACTGCCTAAAGACTTTCAAGAAAAGCTGGCTACTTTCCGTGCATATTGTAAAAACAAGATAGCTGAAAAAAAGATCCGGCCAGAGAACATTATCAACATGGACGAGGTTCCACTGACTTTTGATATTCCTGTGAACCGCACTGTGGATACAACGGGAGCACGTACGGTGAATATTCGCACCACAGGGAATGAGAAGTCATCCTTCACTGTGGTTCTAGCTTGCCATGCTAATGGCCAGAAACTTCCACCCATGGTGATATTCAAAAGGAAGACCTTGCCAAAAGAGACCTTTCCAGCCGGCGTCATCATAAAAGCTAACTCGAAGGGATGGATGGATGAAGAAAAGATGAGCGAGTGGTTAAGGTAAGTTTACGCGAAGAGGCCGGGTGGCTTTTTTCACGCAGCTCCGTCCATGTTGATATACGACTCCATGCGCGCCCACATCACGCTGGTTTTTAATATATTATTAAAGTTTGACTGACCTATCTGACTGTTTTTTTGACATTCCTTTAGCGCAGTTAGATGCGGCTTATAACACGGGGCGGCTTATAGGTGGACAAAGTTTTGAAATATGCCGTTCATTGAAGGCGCGGCTTATAACCCAGGGCGCCTTATGGTGCGGAAAATACGGTATATTGGTGCTGGACAATAATGTCTAATGTGACTGAGCAAAACTGGCCTTTTCTAAAACATGTTTGTTTTCTCCTGTCCCGCAGATGTCGACGATGAACGTCTTCTCCGTGAGCAGGAGGAAGGACCACCACCCTTCTGCATAAAAGAGGAAGAAGGGGTACCACAGCCCCCAAACATTAAAACTGAAGAGGGGGTACCACAGCCCCCAAACATTAAAACCGAAGAGGGGGTACCACCGCCCCCAAACATTAAAACTGAAGAGGAGGTACCACATACCCAATACGTTAAATATGAAGAGGAGGAACACAGCATCAGTCAGGAGGGAGATCATATTGAAGGACTGGAGGAGTTCCCAGTGACTGGTGTCCCTGTGACGAGTAAAGAAGATGAAAGTGAGGAGAAGAGAGAGGCGGAGCCTCCAAGCAGCAGCTCAACACAACACATGACAACAGAAGCTGATGGAGACCACTGTGGAGGATCACAAGCAGACAAGATCTTAGCTCCACTTTCAGATAGTGAGGACACAACGTCACACTCTCCTGACACTGATGATGAAGACTCTGACACTGATGATGAAGACTCTGACACTGATGATGAAGACTCTGAAGATGATAAGACGTGGGACCCTGACAACACTCACTTCAAATGTTTTCACTGTCACAAAACCTTTGCCCTCAAATCGTCTCTAAATAGACACATGAAAAATCACACTGGAGAGAAACCATTTCCGTGCTCGGCGTGCAATCAAGTATTCAGCATCAAAGCAGACCTGATAAAACACGCGAGAACACACGCTCAAGAGAAACCTTGTTCTTGTTCAGTGTGCGGCGAATCTTTCACAGGGAGCGAAAGTTTGAAAAGACACATGATAAGACACCCTGGAGTGAAACTATGTTTCTGTTCGGTGTGCGGGGCAAGTTTTAATAAAAAGGACAGTTTGAATAAACATATGAAAACACACACGGGAGAAAAACCTTTCCCCTGCGCAACCTGTGGCGTATGTTTTTCAAGGAAGGACAGTTTGAGAGAGCACACGAGAAAACACACCGGAGAAAAACCTTATTCCTGCTCAACCTGTGGTTTGTGCTTTTCCAGGAGGGACCGGTTGATAGAGCACACAAGAACGCACACCGGAGAAAGACCCTTTTCCTGTTCTGTGTGTGATTCCAATTTTGGCCGAAGTGATTATTTGAAAATCCACATGAGAACGCACACCGGAGAAAAACCCTTCTGCTGTACAACCTGCGGTTTAAGTTTTACGAGGAAGAGCCGTTTGAATTATCACACGAGAATACACACCGGGGGGAAAGTGCTGAGTTGCAGTGTGTGTGATAAAAAATTCTTCCATGAGGACCAACTCAACAAACACAAGTGTGTTGCTGAGAACAGCAGCAGTAAAATAGAAACGCGCTCCGCAGACCTCCGCCAGGATCCGGATGTTGATCAGGACCAACACCGAAATGTAATCACTTGTTCCTTATCCCATTTCTGACATGTCCTGAAAGTTGCACTGACTTTTGTTTTACTTTGTTATGATGCAAACTACCTGCCGGACTATCAAACAGTTACTTTTAGTTACTTTTCAATTACTTCAACGGCAAACGTGAAAATATGTTTTTTTAGTTACACATCCTGGAAAACAACATCCACACAACAGTTTATATTTATTAGACTTACACTTCCTTTTTATTGTCATTCAAATGTGAACTTTACAGTACAGAAAAGAGTGAAATGTTGTTGGTTCTGCCTTCAAAAGCCTGCACAACCTGCTACTCCGGGCCGGAACGTAGTCTTCTGTTCGAGCGCACTACCCCTTCGTTCCCGAGTTTCGAGCTGTGCGCCTCGTCTCACCCCGCGTTTCCTCTGCTTCCCTGACTGCCTCTCGGATCTGGACCTCCCGCTTGGACACGGACCTTCTTCGCCTCGCTATAGCGCCCCTGCTCACGGACCTCCGAGCTCTGCCTTGTTCCTCCTGATTTTCCGCCTCTCGCTCAACACCACCGGTCACACACAACAGCTAATCTCCACACATAGTCACACACCATACACACTTTGGGTCTAGTCACACTCCATTCTCTCGTTTATTTAGATTATTGCTTGTTATATACGTATATAGTGTGTATATATATAATACATCATAGAGTTAAATACTGCACCCCCTTGTGGTCTGTGCCGTCTACTCCCCCCGTACACAACACTTTTGTACGATAGACATTTTTGTTTGTACTAGCAATTTTGTATCGTTTGCATGTGACCTTGTAGAATAAGATATCTGTTTTTCATGAATAATGCTCTGAATCTTTTTGAGACGGTTAACAAAAAACAAGTCTATTTTTTTAATTGGTCAATTGATTGGCAATCAGGGCACACCTGTTCCAAGTTGCCAGTCAGGCTTCTTTTTATGCCTTTTGTCAGTGCTGGATCATTGCTTGCCCTTGCTTAGTGATCGTTGTTTCGCTTGTGCTTGTAATGGCAAGGTTCCTGTGCACTTCCCAGCTGCACTATTTCGACCTTGTTTTTGAGTATTGACTTTATTGACGTAAAGTAAAGCGAACCACCGAACGTGACAATAACAATGTACGGTGTTAACCTTGGAGACTGGACTTCTACGGTATCTCCCTCCAGCTGCTTCTTTGTCAAACACACCATCAGCAGCTTGTACATACTTTCATGGATACCTGTTTGCCTTTTAGACGGGTTTTTTTGACATTATCTGCTATATCAGGACAAGAAAACTTGTAATGTTGTGTTCGTAAGTCTTGAGTAAGATGATAAAAGTGATATTGGACAATCAGACACTATGTTATTATGCTAATAGGCCATGTTATTCTTAAATGATCTATTAAATTAATTTCATGGCAAGTATATAAACATACATATGTGTACATATATATGTATATTTATAAACAATAAGTATCACTGTTGGCGTTAACGCATTTTTTTATGTATTTTTACGAATTGAAATAAAAAAGGATTCACATTTCCGGATTTACTGACTTCTTTTTGTTTTTAGCTCCGCTATCAGATAGTGAGAACACAACGTCACACTCTCCTGACACTGATGATGAAGACTCTGAAGATGATAAGACATGTCACACTGACAACACTCACTTCATGACAAAACCTTTAAATACCGTAGTGATCTGAACGCACATATGCCGGAATTTTAATTTTCCTGAGGGAACTCTCCTGAAGGAATCAATAACGTACTGTCTATATATTGTCGGAGGCAGATATTTACATATATCCGAATTTAAGTGCTACTTCTTTTTATTTCATAATCATATTACAAAACAGCTAGTGTTTTTCTTCCAATTGTGGTCTTTTGGTTGTCTGCAAAACTGTGTGCTTAACCTTGAATGAGGAATGTTATAAAGAGAGATAATGGGCATTTGTTTTGGCTAGAGAGACATGACTGCCAGGGACTTAAGAGGGGAGAGGGTTTTTCGGGGGGGGGCAGACCATTTTAGCGAAGCGATTGAATGTTCTATGCTGGACTGGTCTCAATGTATATATGCAAAGCTTTGCAAATATATTACAAAATACCTATTCTGTCTCTGGTGGTTTTTCTACTCAGCTTTAAGTGTCGTAAAGAGCTTGGGAGCGACTTGTGACTTGAATTCCCTGGGAGGAACAACTGGTCCAAAACGCAACAATATCTATATGAGAAGACACCAGAGGTGGGACCAAGTCATTGTTTTGCAAGTCATAAGTTAGTCTCAAGTCTTTGCCCTCAAGTCCCGAGTCAAGACAGGCAAGTCCCGAGTCAAGGCTGGAAAGTCTTAAGTTCCAAGTCCTGCATTTTGAGTTTTGAGTCATTTCAAGTAATTTCAACGACAGACTAATATATTTACACAGAGTGTGTATTCTTTTAAAACGCTGTATTTATTTATTTATTAAAACAAGTGCATTTGAAATAGCAGGAAAAATAATAGTGCTGACATTGCACTTTATAATAGCACTATTAAAGGCCTACTGAAATGCCATTTTCTTATTCAAACGGGGATAGCAGGTCCATTCTATGTGTCATACTTGATCATTTCGCGATATTGCCATATTTTTGCTGAAAGGATTTAGTAGAGAACATCGACGATAAAAGTTCGCAACTTTTGGTCGCTGATAAAAAAGCCTTGCCTGTACCGGAAGTAGCAGACGAGTAGCGTGACGTCACAGGTTGTGGAGCTCCTCACATTTGCACATTGTTTACAATCATGGCCACCAGCAGCGAGAGCCATTCGGACCCAGAAAACGACAATTCCCCCATTAATTTGAGCGAGGATGAAAGATTTGTGGATGAGGAAAGTGAGAGTGAAGGACTAGAGGGCAGTGGGAGCGATTCAGATAGGGAAGATGCTGTGAGAGGCGGGTGCAGAGCCTGCCCAAGGCGGAGAGACATGAAACAAAAACCTATATGTAGGTCTGACTTAGACCTACATTTCATAATAGTACATTCTCGGGCTAATATCAACAGGAAGTTGGCAATTCCCCCTTCAAGACAAAAAAGTACTAAAAACAGTCACTTTTGCCTCTTTGAGCTGTAATTTGACCCCCTTAACATGCTTCAAAACTCACCAAACTGAACACACACATCAGGACTGGCAAAAATTGTGATCTAATAAAAAAACCTAACCCCAAATCTCAAATGCTTAGGGCCCCGCGGCCACCAGGGGGCCCCCAAAAGCAATTAACAAAAAATTATTATTTTTTATTTTTTTGCATGTACAAGTCTGACTGATGATTTCTAAATGATCAAAGATATATTATTGTACAAAAACACAATTTTAGGTCAACATTTTTGCACATTGCTGTTTCAGGTTTTTGTTACCAAAAATAATAAAGTGAATCAGAATCAGCTTTATTGTCCAGTTATGTTTAACACACGTGGAATTTAACTTCAGTAGACTGCGCTCTCTTTGTACAAAGTAAACATTAAATATGAACAATTAACTAAAAATATAAACTAGTAATTAAAGACTAATATGTCTGATTGTGGCGGTCCGCTC
Source organism: Nerophis lumbriciformis (assembly GCF_033978685.3). Taxonomy (NCBI): domain Eukaryota; kingdom Metazoa; phylum Chordata; class Actinopteri; order Syngnathiformes; family Syngnathidae; genus Nerophis; species Nerophis lumbriciformis. Next base: position 24,224,185 of record NC_084580.2, read on the forward strand.
CCTGTATGATCAGTGTCAGAGCTTGGTTCGCATTGCCGGCAGTAAGTCGGACACGTTTCCGGTGAGGGTTGGACTCCGCCAAGGCTGCCCTTTGTCACCCATTCTGTTCATAACTTTTATGGACAGAATTTCTAGGCGCAGTCAAGGCGTTGAGGGGATCTGGTTTGGTGGCTGCAGGATTAGGTCTCTGCTTTTTGCAGATGATTTGGTACTGATGGCTTCATCTGGCCAGGATCTTCAGCTCTCATTGGATCGGTTCGCAGCGGAGTGTGAAGCGACTGGGATGAGAATCAGCACCTCCAAGTCCGAGTCCATGGTTCTCGCCCGGAAAAGGGTGGAGTGCCATCTCCGGGTTGGGGAGGAGATCTTGCCCCAAGTGGAGGAGTTCAAGTACCTCGGAGTCTTGTTCACGAGTGAGGGAAGAGTGGATCGTGAGATCGACAGGCGGCTCGGTGCGGCGTCTTCAGTAATGCGGACGCTGTATCGATCCGTTGTGGTGAAGAAGGAGCTGAGCCGGAAGGCAAAGCTCTCAATTTACCGGTCGATCTACGTTCCCATCATCACCTATGGTCATGAGCTTTGGGTTATGACTGAAAGGACAAGATCACGGGTACAAGCAGCCGAAATGAGTTTCCTCCGCCGGGTGGCGGGGCTCTCCCTTAGAGATAGGGTGAGAAGCGCTGTCATCCGGGGGGAGCTCAAAGTAAAGCCGCTGCTCCTCCACATCGAGAGGAGCCAGATGAGGTGGTTCGGGCATCTGGTCAGGATGCCACCCGAGCGCCTCCCTAAGGAGGTGTTTAGGGCACGTCCGACCGGTAGGAGGCCACGAGGAAGACCCAGGACACGTTGGGAAGACTATGTCTCCCGGCTGGCCTGGGAACGCCTCGGGATCCCCCGGGAGGAGCTGGACGAAGTGGCTGAGGAGAGGGAAGTCTGGGCTTCCCTGCTTAGGCTGCTGCCCCCGCGACCCGACCTCGGATAAGCGGAAGAATATGGATGGATGGATGGATGTACAAGACTGATGAGACAAGATGTGTCACGGCCAGGGCGCATTGGAATGCGTCCTCATCCTTGCGCGCTGCAAGCACCGCGGGACACGCCCACGACTGTGGCGCAGATCTAGGGACGCGCCGCGCGCGTCTCCGCCCTGCAGCTGCCGCCAGCTGCAATCAATTGCCGGCAATCATCACACCTGCCTGGAATGAAGGAGCTGACTTCATAAGCCTGGACATCTTGGCATGCCGGCGCCGGAATATAATCATCTGTTGGCGTATAGTAAGCGATCATCCTGCTTGATGCAATACTGTTCTCTCTGTCTGTTTTCCCTTCCGTGTTTCATTGTTGTGTCATCCTACTGCAGACCTCCGTTCCTGTGTTTTGACGTTGCTGTGTGTCTCGTCATTTCTCGTCGTCGTTCCCCTGCTTCTCGGACTGCTCCTTGGATCTCGACCTCCCGCTTGGACACGGATTCCCCTCTTCCCCTGGACTTCCTCATCTCTCGTTCAACACTTGGTAACGCACACCTCAGTTAAATACTACACATAGTCTTACACCATAAACACTCTTGGATTTTGCCACACTCCATTTCCTTAGTTCGTATATTTAGTGTTGTTTATTATTATATATATTACTATATATAATAAATCATTGAACATTACTGCCATCTAGTGTCTGTTGCCGTCACCTCCCCTGCAAACCTTAACAAGATGACACTTTTACTGTAAATACAAAGCTTTATCACTTGGACTGTTCAACCCCAGGCCACTCTTGTAGCTGAATGTTTTCTACATTTTAAGATTAGGAACCATATGTGGAACTCTGGACATCATTCGTTCATTCATTGGTATTATTTATGTTCTTAACTGGGCCACCCACATATCTTTATAAATGACATGTCATTTGTAAAGACATGCCAGGCTGACAATAGGATCATGTAAACAACACTGCCAGAGCCGCAATGATTTATAGTAGGTGTGTGAATGATCAATCAATATTATTGGCAGAAATAGAGGGCCCCAAAATCAAATTTTGCTTAGGGCCCCATGGAGGCTTGGGCCGGCACTGGGCGGGTGGGACCTGATATTCAGCTGGGAATGACTAAAACAGTAAATAAACACAAGACGTATATATACTCTATTAGCCACAACACAACCAGGCTTATATTTAATATGCCACAAATTAATCCCGCATAACAAACACTTCCCCCCTCCCGTCCATATAACCCGCCAATACAACTCAAACACCTGCACAACACACTCAATCCCACAGCCCAAAGTACCGTTCACCTCCCCAAAGTTCATACAGCACATATATTTCCCCAAAGTCCCCAAAGTTACGTACGTGACATGCACATAGCGGCACGCACGTACGGGCAAGCGATCAAATGTTTGGAAGCGTACTCACGGTACCGTGTCTGCGTATCCAACTCAAAGTCCTCCTGCTAAGAGTCTCTGTTGTCCCAGTTCTCCACAGGCCAATGGTAAAGCTTGACTGTCATCTTTCGGGAATGTAAACAATGAAACACCGGGCTGTGTTTGTGTTGCTGCAGCCGCCCTCAATACACCGCTTCCCACCTACAGCGTTCTTCTTTGCTGTCTCCATTGTTCATTGAACAAATTGCAAAAGATTCACCAACACAGATGTCCAGAATAATGTGGAATTTTGCGATGAAAACAGACGACTTAATAGCTGGCCACCATGCTGTCCCAGCAGGATATTTCAGCGAAATTTAAACTTGCACTTTAGTAAGCTAACCCGGCCGTATTGGCATGTGTTGCAATGTTAAGATTTCATCATTGATATATAAACTATCAGACTGCGTGGTCGGTAGTAGTGGCTTTCAGTAGGCCTTTAACCAGTCATTTTAAACATTTAACTCATTCCTTTACAGAATAAACACATTTAAAAAACAAGTGCAACTGTACTTATTTGCACAAAAGTGTATTTCCGTGGCGTATTTCATTGTAACTAGTTCCACAGCAGTTTCTATCCTGTTCTTACTTTATCTTATTGATCTCATCTCATACTGTATGTGTGTTGATGTGTGCGTACACATGAAAAACATAACAAATACATGAACGTAACAATGAACAGAGTTGTAATTTTTAGATGTCAGGGCCCTATGCAATATTTACACATATTGTTAATATAGTATACATTTTAATTGACCTTTATTTGACTATGTTTGTCTTTTTGTAGGTGGCTAAAATACGCGGTGCTGCTGACCGCCGTCTAACGTTACGTTACTGTGTGTGATACATTGACTAACGTAATGTTACTGTGTGTGATACATTGACTAACGTTACGTTACTGTGTGTGATACATTGACTAACGTAATGTTACTGTGTGTGATACATTGACTAACGTAACGTTATGTGTAGGTACCTCATGCAACCCTGCTTAAAAAAAAAAATCACTTGACAAAAAGTATGAATAATGTAGCGAACTGCAGTGGACGCAACAGATTGCCGTGTTTGCAATGACGTTATAACCACAGACATCTTATAAGTAGACGGAGCATTGGTTGCTGTGACGCGAGAAATTCGGCCGCCATCTTGAAGTGGTGATGAGAAGCCGGCGAGCAGCCTAAACTGACAGTTGACAGGTAGAAAACAAAGATGGTGTTCAGCGTTTTCCTACTCAAATGAGCGGACTGTTGAAAATAGGAATCGGGGGATTACTTTTCACAAGTAAGATTTGACATTAACGTACTATTGGTTGTATTTTGTGAAAAGAATATTAGCACAGAGTTGAGAAGGAGCAAAGATCTTCAATATTTGTATGTGGAAATCACTAAGAAATCTTTTGGGGGAGGATGACGCCCCTACAGGGGTTTGCTTTACAAACTTTCAGCCCCACCTAAAACAAAATTCACCAGCCGCCCCTGATTATGATGCATTCTCATTTTAGGCAAAGTATAAGACAATACTTTCTTAACAGTATACTTGTAACCAGGAATAAGTCTTCAAGTAACAATATTCAAATACTAACATTGTTGGGTTGAACAGAATTTGGTTTTATTCTGAATCCAGTGAAACAGATTGGTGGTTTTAGCTGATATGAAGACTTTCAGGTGTTTATATATGTTTTTGTTTAAGTATTTGGCAGACGCTTTTATCCAAAGTCCATCCATCCATCCATCCTCTTCCGCTTATCCGAGGTCGGGTCGCGGGGGCAGCAGACTAAGCAGGGAAGCCCAGACTTCCCTCTCCCCAGCCACTTCGTCCAGCTCTTCCTGTGGGACCCCGAGGCGTTCCCAGGCCAGCCGGGAGACATAGTCTTCCCAACGTGTCCTGGGTCTTCCCCGTGGCCTCCTACCGGTCGGACGTGCCCTAAACACCTCCCTAGGGAGGCGTTCGGGTGGCATCCTGACCAGATGCCCGAACCACCTCATCTGGCTCCTCTCGATGTGGAGGAGCAGCGGCTTTACTTTGAGCTCCCCCCGGATGGCAGAGCTTCTCACCCTATCTCTAAGGGAGAGCCCCGCCACCCGGCGGAGGAAACTCATTTCGGCCGCTTGTACCCGTGATCTTGTCCTTTCGGTCATAACCCAAAGCTCATGACCATAGGTGAGGATGGGAACGTAGATCGACCGGTAAATTGAGAGCTTTGCCTTCCGGCTCAGCTCCTTCTTCACCACAACGGATCGATACAGCGTCCGCATTACTGAAGACGCCGCACCGATCCGCCTGTCGATCTCACGATCCACTCGTCCCTCACTCGTGAACAAGACTCCGAGGTACTTGAACTCCTCCACTTGGGGCAAGAACTCCTCCCCAACCCGGAGATGGCACTCCACCCTCTTCCGGGCGAGAACCATGGACTCGGACTTGGAGGTGCTGATTCTCATCACAGTCGCTTCACACTCGGCTGCGAACCGATCCAGTGAGAGCTGAAGATCCTGGCCAGATGAAGCCATCAGGACCACATCATCTGCAAAAAGCAGAGACCTAATCCTGCAGCCACCAAACCGGATACCCTCAACGCCTTGACTGCGCCTAGAAATTCTGTCCATAAAAGTTATGAACAGAATCGGTGACAAAGGGCAGCCTTGGCGGAGTCCAACCCTCACTGGAAACGTGTCCGACTTACTGCCGGCAATGCGGACCAAGCTCTGACACTGATCATACAGGGAGCGGACTGCCACAATCAGACAGTCCGATACCCCGTACTCTCTGAGCACTCCCCACAGCACTTCCCGAGGGACACGGTCGAATGCCTTCTCCAAGTCCACAAAGCACATGTAGACTGGTTGGGCAAACTCCCATGCACCCTCAAGGACCCTGCCGAGAGTATAGAGCTGGTCCACAGTTCCACGACCAGGACGAAAACCACACTGTTCCTCCTGAATCCGAGGTTGGACTATCCGGCGTAGCCTCCTCTCCAGTACACCTGAATAGACCTTACCGGGACGGCTGAGGAGTGTGATCCCACGATAGTTAGAACACACCCTCCGGTTCCCCTTCTTAAAGAGAGGAACCACCACCCCGGTCTGCCAATCCAGTGGTACCGCCCCCGATGTCCACGCGATGCTGCAGAGTCTTGTCAACCAAGACAGCCCCACAGCATCCAGAGCCTTAAGGAACTCTGGGCGGATCTCATCCACCCCCGGGGCCTTGCCACCGAGGAGCTTTTTAACTACCTCAGCAACCTCAGCCCCAGAAATAGGAGAGCCCATCACAGACTCCCCAGGTACTGCTTCCTCATAGGAATACGTGTTGGTGGGATTGAGGAGGTCTTCGAAGTATTCCCTCCACCGATCCACAACATCCGCAGTCGAGGTCAGCAGAACACCATCCTCACCATACACGGTGTTGATAGTGCACTGCTTCCCCTTCCTGAGGCGGCGGATGGTGGTCCAGAATTGCTTCGAAGCCGTCCGGAAGTCCTTTTCCATGGCCTCACCGAACTCCTCCCATTTCCGAGTTTTTGCCTCTGCGACCGCTGAAGCCGCACACCGCTTGGCCTGTCGGTACCTGTCCGCTGCCTCAGGAGTCCTATGAGCCAAAAGAACCCGATAGGACTCCTTCTTCAGCTTGACGGCATCCCTCACCGCCGGTGTCCACCATCGGGTTCTAGAATTACCGCCACGACAGGCACCAACTACCTTGCGGCCACAGCTCCAATCAGCCGCCTCGACAATAGAGGTGCGGAACATGGTCCACTCGGACTCAATGTCCAGCACCTCCCTCGTGACATGTTCAAAGTTCTTCCGGAGGTGGGAATTGAAACTCTCTCTGACAGGAGACTCTGCCAGACGTTCCCAGCAAACCCTCACAATGCGTTTGGGCCTTACCAGGTCTGTCCGGCATCCTCCCCCACCATCGCAGCCAACTCACCACCAGGTGGTGATCGGTAGAAAGCTCCGCCCCTCTCTTCACCCGAGTGTCCAAAACATGAGGCCGCAAATCCGATGACACAACTACAAAGTCGATCATGGAACTGCGGCCTAGGGTGTCCTGGTGCCAAGTGCACATATGGACACCCTTATGTTCGAACATGGTGTTCGTTATGAAAAATCTGTGACGGGCACAAAAGTCCAATAACAAAACACCGCTCGGGTTCAGATCCGGGCAGCCATTCTTCCCAATCACGCCTCTTTTATTTTTTTATTTTTATTCTCCTTTTATCCAAAGTGACATACATAAAAAATACGTATAAAACAATGACTGTAAACATGATCATTTAAGGGAAGAATGTAATATAAAATATCAATACAAAGTGTCAAGACAGAATAAACTCTCTGCTGCTGCAGCAACAGAGATACAGTCTATAAGATATATAGATATCTAACGTATTCATGCATTGTTTATGTAGGATATACGCATGTTTATATAACTTAATAATATTGTTTCTTCAACTTAAAAATAGTTGACCGTTTTTTCCCCCCTTCTCTGGGATTATATTCCCAGTTTTGATCTCGGACATCTGGTCGCTTATAGCATATAAGAATATTCTATTGCTGTTAAGCAAACTGTGAATAATAAAACATGTGTCCTTTATCATAGCTACACGTATGACGATAAAGTGCGTGACGATCAGTGGTATTCAGTGAGGTAAAATGAATTAAATGTCATTGCTCCTGCCAAATGAATTGCACTGAGTGGAGCGGATCACCACTCCAAGATGGCGGCCCCGCGTCTCGTCAGCGCCAGCAGGCAGTAGCGCTCCATGCTGCGTACCCTGAGAAGATGTCTATGCCTGCGACATGTGAATGTTTTATTAATGTTTTGTATAAAAAATAGATTATCTAGGGATAAAAGGGAACAACAATAAAAACATGTGGAAGGGTAGATAAAAAAAATAAAAAAATCAGGCAGTAATATCGCTACAATTCCTACCACTTTCACTCTTGTCATTGCAATGAATGCCGCACGGGGGCGCCACTGAACCCCGTCATTAAAGGTTTGTTTGATATACTTTGAATTGTTTTTTTTAGAAACAAGACATTTTTTTATATCACATTATTATTGAAATAAATATTAGAGAAAAGAAAAGCATGGTAACAGTAACAGCAGATAATATCTTATATAGAGATGCCTCTTCGTCCACTCGGCTGTGACGTCATTCCCAGCTTCCGGGGTAAACGGCAGAACTGAACAGTCAGTCTTATTATTTGTTCTCCACTTTGAAATATTTACGTCGTTTAAAATACATCTTTGATTCTTTATTTAAGGATACAGTCGTCTCGGTGCTGCGAGAAGCACTTTGCTGCTTCTCCTGCTCGTTTATTGTCTGTTAGCATAGCTCGCTAGTTAGCTTAGCTTGTTAGCTGCTAACAGAAGTTATCAACACATCGCTAAGTAGAGATCAAGTGTGAGAGTAAAGTGTTGTGATTGTGTGAAAATGTCTACATTACACATGTTGAGAGCGTTGGTGGATCAGCGACTAACTGCTGCCGTCGAGGAAATATTTGTAGTGTTAGAAAGAACGATAGCAGAATACAAGGCGGAACTTTCTAGAACAAAAGAAGAGAATAATCAACTACTGGACGCTGTTTTCAAGAAACATCAAGTTGTGTTACACAGAACAGGTTTGTTGACTTCTTACTCTCACATCTTTACTAACTTTATATTTGACTAACAACAAGAAAATGACATTTGGAATATATAATATAATCACAATGACCAGTGGCGGAACAAGTCAGAGCTGGGCCGGGGGCGGGGCCCCCTAAACCCAAATAATAAAGCTAATTCTAACATCATTTCTGACAATCCAACCATACCTCGCTTTCCGCCCCCCCTGTGACCCCAAAAGGGACAAGAGGTAGAAAATGGATGTAAAAAGACACATAATAGAATGATATTTATATCCTTTAGATGCATGAAAGATAAAGTAGAGTTAATGAAACATGTGGAATAGATTGTGTTTTACACCCTCTGTTGTTTAAAAAGGGTACAGTTAGGGCTGGACCGTTATGACAAAAATAATAATCACCATTATTTTGATTGATATTGTAATCACGATGAATTACACAATTATTCATTCATTTGAAAACAGCAGTATTTATTTTACTACCAAAACTCAACTGTAAATATAGTTTAAAAAAAACGAATGTAATAAACCACAACAAGTAAAATAATAGTCAAAATACATTTAAATGACAATGGCAATATAAAAAACTATACAATTATTTTTTTTAGACACCACAACCCGGCTAACTTCTGACACCCCAACCAGGCTATCTTCTGACACCCCAACTCGGCTAACTTATGACACCCCAACTCGGCTAACGTCTGACACCCCAACCCGGCTAACTTATGACACCCCAACCCAGTTAACTTCTGACACCCCAATTCGGCTAACGTCTGACACCCCAACCAGGCTAACTTGTGATACCCCAACCCGGCTAACTTCTGACACCCCAACTCGGCTAACTTCTGACAACCCAACCCTGACGGCCCAACGAATAAAATATAACTTCTGACACCCCAACCCGGCTAACTTCTGACACCCCAACCCGGTAACTTCTGACACCCCAACCAGGCTAACTTGTGACACCCCAACCAGGCTAACTTGTGACACCCCAACCAGGCTAACTTCTGACACCCCAACCCGGCTAACTTCTGACACTCCAACCCGGCTAACTTCTGACACCCCAACTCGGCTAACTTCTGACAACCCAACCCTGACGGCCCAACGAATAAAATATAACTTCTGACACCCCAACCAGGCTATCTTCTGACACCCCAACCCGGCTAACTTCTGACAACCCAACCCTGACGGCCCAACGAATAAAATATAACTTCTGACACCCCAACCCGGCTAACTTCTGACACCCCAACCAGGCTATCTTCTGACACCCCAACCCGGCTAACTTCTGACACCCCAACCCGGCTAACTTCTGACTCCCAGACCTTGCTAACTTCTGACACCCCAACCCGGCTAACTTCTGACACCCAGACCTTGCTAACTTCTGACACCCCAACCCGGCTAACTTCTGACACCCCAACTCGGCTAACTTCTGACACCCCCAACCCGGCTAACTTCTGACAACCCAACCAGGCTAACTTCTGCCACCCAGACCTTGCTAACTTCTGACACCCCAACCCGGCTAACTTCTGACACCCAGACCTTGCTAACTTCTGACACCCCAACCCGGCTAACTTCTGACACCCCAACTCGGCTAACTTCTGACACCCCCAACCCGGCTAACTTCTGACACCCCAACCAGGCTATCTTCTGCCACCCAGACCTTGCTAACTTCTGACACCCCAACCCGGCTAACTTCTGACACCCAGACCTTGCTAACTTCTGACACCCCAACCCGGCTAACTTCTGCCACCCAGACCTTGCTAACTTCTGACACCCCAACCCGGCTAACTTCTGACACCCCAACCAGGCTAACTTCTGACACCCCAACCAGGCTAACTTCTGACAACCCAACACGGCTAACTTGTGACACCCCAACCCAGTTAACTTCTGACACCCCAACTCGGCTAACTTCTGACACCCCCAACCCGACTAACTTCTGATATCACAACCCGGCTAACTTTTGACATCACAACCCGGCCAACTTGTCACACCCAAACCCGGCTAACTTGTGACACCCCAACCAGGCTAACTTGTGACACCCCAACCCGGCTAACTTCTGACACCCCAACCCGGCTAACTTCTGACACCCCAACCAGGCTAACTTCTGACACCCCAACCAGGCTAACTTCTGACAACCCAACCCGGCTAACTTGTGACACCCCAACCCAGTTAACTTCTGACACCCCAACTCGGCTAACTTCTGACACCCCCAACCCGGCTAACTTCTGACACCCCAACCCGGCTAACTTCTGACAACCCAACCCTGACGGCCCAACAAATAAAATATAACTTCTGACAACCCAACCCGGCTAACTTCTGACACCCCAACCAGGCTAACTTCTGACACCCCAACCCGGTAACTTCTGACACCCCAACCAGGCTAACTTCTGACACCCCAACCCGGCTAACTTCTGACACCCCAACCCGGCTAACTTCTGACACCCCAACTCGGCTAACTTCTGACACCCCAACCAGGCTAACTTCTGACACCCCCAACCCGGCTAACTTCTGACTTCACAACCCGGCCAACTTCTGACACAGTTAAAATTTGAGGCCTGCAAAGTTTGATATCAGTCGCCGCTATACGGAGTCCATAAAAACGTTTTGCTATATAAAATGTGTGGCCGGTGGCTGCTATAGACAAGGTATACAACACTACTTTTTTCTGCGGGGGGAATCTTTGTGAGCGCCATAGACAGTTGGCCGCTAACACAGGTTTGACTGTATTATAGTTTTTATATTCACGTGTTCTTTTATCATGACCAGCCCCCTAAAACCATGTCAACATCTCCCCAATCTTGTTCACTACGTTTGTGCTGGATTGTGCCGCAAACATTTTTTGTCAAACAATAGTTTTCATGTTTACTTTTTAGAATTTTTATGTACGGTAGCTAATATGTTAATATTCATACTTTGTCAAAATGTCTCTCAACTTCTACGTGTATTGAATATTTTCATAGAGCATTAAAAACGGTTAAAAACCTTTGAAATATGTACAAACCCCGTTTCCATATGAGTTGGGAAATTGTGTTAGATGTAAATATAAACGGAATACAATGATTTGCAAATCATTTTCAAGCCATATTCAGTTGAATATGCTACAAAGACAACATATTTGATGTTCAAACTCATAAACTTTTAATAACTTAGAAATTCATGGCTGCAACACGTGCCAAAGTAGTTGGGAAAGGGCATGTTCACCACTGTGTTACATGGCCTTTCCTTTTAACAACACTCAGTAAAGGTTTGGGAACTGAGGAGACACATTTTTGAAGCTTCTCAGGTGGAATTCTTTCCCATTCTTGCTTGATGTACAGCTTAAGTTGTTCAACAGTCCGGGGGTCTCCGTTGTGCTATTTTAGCCTTCATAATGCGCCACACATTTTCAATGGGAGACAGGTCTGGACTGCAGGCGGGCCAGTCTAGTACCCGCACTCTTTTACTATGAAGCCACGTTGATGTAACACGTGGCTTGGCATTGTCTTGCTGAAATAAGCAGGGGCGTCCATGGTAACGTTGCTTGGATGGCAACATATGTTGCTGTATGTACCTTTCAGCATTAATGGCGCCTTCACAGATGTGTAAGTTACCCATGTCTTGGGCACTAATACACCCCCATACCATCACACATGCTGCCTTTTTACACTTTGCGCCTATAACAATCCGGATGGTTCTTTTCCTCTTTGGTCCGGGAGACATGACGTCCACCGTTTTCAAAAACAATTTGAAATGCGGACTCGTCAGAAACACTTTTCCACTTTTGTATCAGTCCATCTTAGATGAGCTCAGACCCAGCGAAGCCGACTGCGTTTCCGGGTGTTGTTGATAAACGGTTTTCGCCTTGCGTAGGAGAGTTTTAACTTGCACTTGCAGATGTAGCGACCAACTGTAGTTACTGACAGTGGGTTTATGAAGTGTTCCTGAGCCCTTGTGGTGATATCCTTTACACACTGATGTCGCTTGTTGATGCAGTACAGCCTGAGGGATGGAAGGTCACGGGCTTAGCTGCTTACGTGGAGTGATTTCTCCAGATTCTCTGAACCCTTTGATGATATTACGGAGCGTAGATGGTGAAATCCCTAAATTCCTTGCAATAGCTGGTTGAGAAACGTTGTTCTTAAACTGTTCAACAATTTGCTCAGGCATTTGTTGACAAAGTGGTGACCCTCGCCCCGTCCTTGTTTGTGAATGACTGAGCATTTCATGGAATCTACTTTTATACCCAATCATGGCACCCACCCGTTCCCAATTAGCCTGTTCACCTGTGGGATGTTCCAAATAAGTGTTTGATGAGCATTCCTCAACTTTATCAGTATTTATTGCCACCTTTCCCAACTTCTTTGTCACGTGTTGCTGCCATCAAATTCTAAAGTTAATGATTATTTGCACACAAAAAAAATGTTTATCAGTTTGAACATCAAATATGTTGTCTTTGTAGCATATTCAACTGAATATGAAAAGGATTTGCAAATAACTTTCATGCAGAGAAGGAAATCACAACTAAAAAAAAAATCACTATTTTTTTCGTACGGTGTTGATCTGGAAATGTTTGCCTCTGCATTTTGATGGTGTGGACATGTGGCACAGAATGGAGATGTTGACATGCGGAGTAAGCACTCTTCATTCTCTAGCTAGTGTGTGTGTGTGACAATCATTGGTACTTTAACAGGTGACTTTTCAAATGATGCTACATATTAGCAATTATAGCAATGCTTTCGCCCCACACTTGACAAAGTACGGTTGTCTGTTCGACATATTCCCACTTGAAGCCAAACCACCGCCAGACGATGGACCCCCTGCTGTTTTTTTGAGGGAATTAATTATTAATTTGTTACCAGATTCGCACCTTCTTTCGCTCGTATTACCGCTAGCATCACAGCTGACGTTAGCCATGCTGCTACCTCTCTGCTCGGGGAGGGCGTATACGTATGTGACGTATGTCGTGACAGTATGTGATGTGTGTAAGAAGGTGCGCTTGCTGTCTGTGAGAGGGAGGGACAGGAAAGAGCGAGTAGAGCCTGTAGTTTAATGCCCGCAGCTAAAAGCAACTGCGTGAGAACGCATACTCGAATATCACGATATAGTCATTTTCTATATCGCACAGAGACCAACCCGCGATATATCCAAGCATCACCCGGCCACCACAACATGATCACTACGTGGAAATAACCAGACAAATCTAAATGCGACAACAAACATCTTTATTTCTTATGCATAATTACCGTATTCTCCGGACTATATAGTGTGCCGGTATGTAGGCAACACCCATTAGATTTTAGAAGAAAATATTTTTTCCCCCATATATTAGCTGCACCGGACTATAAACCACAGACATATTCGTTGTGAAATGAGTTATTTACACATTATTTTTTGTAAATGTCTATTTACATACCTTTGTGCCTGTAACAGGGCAGTAAAACGGCCGATTAAACAAAACAGAAGTCATCGTCATGGACCCACTGGCTGCGCAAGCTAGCTCTCCAATCAGCTAAACGGACTCGTAAACTCCACGGTGACGTTTTGGCGAATTTACTGAGGAATTTGTGAAACGGACACAATACAAAAATAATGCCATTGTAGGTTAATAATACTAACACGGGTGTTTGTAAATGTGTTGGCATATTAGCTAATGATGCTAGCTTCATTACATTGCGATAGCACGTACAAATATGCATGAAAACACTCCGACAGACATCGCACCTGGGATGGTTTCTTAACCTTTGTGTAATGTTCATATTGTTGTTACTCAGCCAGCATTTGTGGGTCTGAAGGACCCGTTGCTTTTTGTGGCTTTTAATGCCTCACAATCAAACACTTTTATGTTAAAATACTGAACAGATGTTTACCTTATCCCAATAAACATCTGTTCAGTATTTGAACATAAAAGTGTTTGATTGTGAGGCATTAAAAACCACAAAATGCAACGGGTCCATCAGACCCACAAACGCTGGCTGAGTAACAACAATATGAACGTTGCACGGAAAATGTCTCTGCCAGTTTCTGCATCCCACAGGGATTCTTCTTTTGTGTTTCTGCACACACAAGGTTGCAACATTGTTTGTCAACACTGTCTGCTCTCATTTTCTCGCACATTTGACCCTCTGATGTTCTGTGTACCTACACTCTGTCCCCCTCCTGTCTAGGCCTGCTGTGTGTGTGTGTGTGTGTGTGTGTGTGTGTGTGTGTGTGTGTGTGTGTGTGTGTGTGTGTGTGTGTGTGTGTGTGTGGTACACAGAACATCAATTTCCACACTTCTATTAGCCCCCGAGGCGTTCCCAGGCCAGCCGGGAGACATAGTCTTCCCAACGTGTCCTGGGTCTTCCCCGCGGCCTCCTACCGGTCGGACGTGCCCTAAACACCTCCCTAGGGAGGCGTTCGGGTGGCATCCTGACCAGATGCCTGAACCACCTCATCTGGCTCCTCTCGATGTGGAGGAGCAGCGGCTTTACTTTGAGCTCCTCCCGGATGACAGAGCTTCTCACCCTATCTCTAAGGGAGAGCCCCGCCACCCGGCGGAGGAAACTCATTTGGGCCGCTTGTACCCGTGATCTTGTCCTTTCGGTCATAACCCAAAGCTCATGACCATAGGTGAGGATGGGAACGTCGATTGACCGGTAAATTGAGAGCTTTGCCTTCCGGCTCAGCTCCTTCTTCACCACAACGGATCGATACAGCGTCCGCATTACTGAAGACGCCGCACCGATCCGCCTGTCGATCTCACGATCCACTCTTCCCTCACTCGTGAACAAGACTCCGAGGTACTTGAACTCCTCCACTTGGGGCAAGATCTCCTCCCCAACCCGGAGATGGCACTCCACCCTTTTCCGGGCGAGAACCATGGACTCGGACTTGGAGGTGCTGATTCTCATCCCAGTCGCTTCACACTCGGCTGCGAACCGATCCAGTGAGAGCTGAAGATCCTGGCCAGATGAAGCCATCAGGACCACATCATCTGCAAAAAGCAGAGACCTAATCCTGCAGCCACCAAACCGGATCCCCTCAATGCCTTGACTGCACCTAGAAATTCTGTCCATAAAAGTTATGAACAGAATGGGTGACAAAGGGCAGCCTTGGCGGAGTCCAACCCTCACCGGAAACGTGTCCGACTTACTGCCGGCAATGCGAACCAAGCTCTGGCACTGATCATACAGGGAGCGGACTGCCACAATCAGACAGTCCGATACCCCATACTCTCTGAGCACTCCCCACAGGACTTCCCGAGGGACACGGTCGAATGCCTTCTCCAAGTCCACAAAACACATGTAGACTGGTTGGGCAAACTCCCATGCACCCTCAAGGACCCTGCCGAGAGTATAGAGCTGGTCCACAGTTCCACGACCAGGACGAAAACCACACTGTTCCTCCTGAATCCGAGGTTCGACTATCCGGCGTAGCCTCCTCTCCAGTACACCTGAATAGACCTTACCGGGAAGGCTGAGGAGTGTGATCCCACGATAGTTAGAACACACCCTCCAGTTCCCCTTCTTAAAGAGAGGAACCACCACCCCGGTCTGCCAATCCAGTGGTACAGCCCCCGGTTTGGGTCAAATGTGGGGGGAAGTCTGGAGACAATGTATTCCTTTACCAGCCTCTCCAAGCACTTCATTACAGATGTTTTTTGGGATAAGGTTCAGTATTTTAACATAAAAGTGTTTGATTGTGAGGCATTAAAAGCCACAAAATGCCACGGGTCCTTCAGACCCACAAACACTGGCTGAGTAACAACAATATGAACACCACACAAGGGTTAATAAACAATTAAAACGGGTCCCACAGACCCAAACACCACAGAAGGGTTAAGTAAGTATTGTTTTAGTTATATTGTAAAACTTACAAACGTTGCTTAGAGTGATCAATGAAGAATCCATACGAGTAGAAACGCTATGGATGACTAGAAGACCGAATGGCATTCCAACTTCCGGGTAAACAAAAGGGCAATGCAGCACCCACAGAGAATAAACTCATCTAAAAAATGACGCCATGGCACAAACAACAACACACTTACTCAGTGTTTGCTTGTTTGTTTTTTTAAACTACTTGCATTATGGCCGTCAGCAAAAAAAAATCCATAAATCAGACGCACTGTTTTATAAGCCACAGGGGGCAAAGTGTAGAGAGGAAAAAAAGCGGCTTAAAGTCTGCAATGTTAATATTTGCTTACATGTCCCTTGGCAAGGTTTACTGCAATAAGGCGCTTTTGGTAGTGTCACTATCTCCCATGTAACTATGTTTTTATTTTTTTTACTAGCTTGCTCAAAGAGGGGCGTATTTTAGAAGTGTTGTACTAGTGATAAAGATCTTTTTAGAAGATCTGAAGGGGGAATTGCCATATATCCGAATTTAAGTGTTACTTCTTTTATTTCACAATCATATTACAAAACAGCTTGTGTTTTTTCTTCCAATTGTGGTCTTTTGGTTGTCTGCAAATACTGTGTGCTAACCTTGAATATGGAATGTAAGAAAGAGAGATACTCCTTCTTCTTATCTGTTCTTATGTCCCAGGTGCGGAGGACAACGGGCATGTGTTTGGGCTGGAGGGACAAGACTGCGAGGGTGGGAGGGAGAGAGACTTTATAGAATAGGCAGACCATCTTAGCTAAGCGATTGAATGTTCTATGCTGGACTGGTCTCATTTATATTTACAAAGCTTTGCAAATATATTACAAAATACCTATTCTGTCTCTGGTGGTTCTTTTACTCAGCTTTAAGTGTCGTAAAGAGCTTGGGAGCGACGACCAGAATTCCCTGGTCCAAACGCAACAGTAGCCATCCACAAGCTTCTGCTTGAATTTTTTGACCACTCCTCTTGACACAATTGCTGCAGTTCAGCTAAATGTGTTGGTTTTCCTGACATGGACTTGTTTCTTCAGCATTGTCCACACATTTAAGTCAGGACTTTGGGAAGGCCATTCTAAAACCTTCATTCTAGCCTGATTTAGCCATTCCTTTACCACTTTTGAGGCGTGTTTGGGGGGTCATTGTCCTGTTGGAACACCCAACTGCGCCCTGGGCTGATGATTTTTAGCTTGTCCTGAAGAATTTGGAGTTAATCCTCCATTTACTCTCTGTAAAGCAGCTAAGGCTGAAACGACGCGTCGACGTAGTCGACGTCATCGGTTACGTAAATACGTCGACGCCGTTTTTGTGCGTCGGCGCGTCGCATATTTACGTCACACTACTGTCATGGCGGAGCGCAAAGCAGACGATGCGAGCGAGGGGAAAAAAGCACGCCAAAAGTCGTCAAAAGTGTGGGAGTATTTCAATAAACGGCCTAATAATGTTGTTGTATGCACACTGTGTCGAGCGGAAATGGCCTATCATAGCAGCACAACGGCTATGAACGAACATTTGAAAAGAAAATCCCCGACAGCGTTCTTGCCATCACCATCAACAAGTCAATCGTCCGCGTGCGTATACGTTGTCATTATTACACAAAAACATGAATGTGTCATTTGTATCTGCGTTGTAAATTCATAAACTAAAGCACCGTTTCGCTCTGAGAGGCGCGTTTGGCGTGCCTGTTCAGTGTTTACAAAGACGCGCTCCTCTTTAACGCTGTGGAGAGGCGGCGGCGGCCAGCGAGCGGCGAGGCGGGGCGCGCCGGGAGCGACGCCGCAATCGTGCCCAGGTGCGCGATCCGCGCAGTTGGGAGAGAAAAGACTTTGTGTAAAATGAAAAGATTGTAAACCTGGCAAAGCCGTCTGGCGTTCAGTCTGTCGGTCCTGAAAGAACCCCACGGCACAAGACGTGTCACAAACGCTAACGTTAATTAGTTGTGCAAATACCTTTTACAACATTAACAGTTACATATACTATGTACAAACCAACAATTAACTTTCACTTTAATCATACTATCATTGTTGTGTTATTAAGCAAAATAAGCAATACTTTTACTTTTGTTGAAATGTTTACACTGTACACTTTTTTGAATTGGATGTTTAGCTTTATTTTTGCACATTTTAGCAAATAAGCAATACTTTTACTTTTGTTGAAATGTTTACACTTGTTACAGAATATTTCCGTTTTGCACTTTTTTGTATTGGATGTTTATCTTTATTTTTGCACATTTTAAAGCAAAATAAGCAATACTTTTACTTTTGAAATGCTTATACTATTGCAGAATATTAAGATTTGCACTGGATGTTTACTTTTATATTTGCACATTAAAAAGCAAATAAGCTACTTTTAATTTTGTTAAATGTTAAAAGTTTTAAATGTTTACATTGTTACAGAATATTTTGTCATGTTGTTGTCAATGTTGACTGAGTGGCCATACTTTTTTTTTTGTAAATAAAAGCCATGCCTTTTGAAAAAACTGGCCTACATTTATTTTTTCCTCTTCATTTTAAATAAAAAAAAATCGGTAAAAGGAAAAATAATCTATAGATTAATCGAAAAAAATAATCTATAGATCAACCGATTAATCGAAAAAATAATCTATAGATTAATCGATAGAAAAATAATCGTTAGCTGCAGCCCTAAAAGCAGCAGTTCCATTGGCAGCAAAACACGCCCAGAGCATAATACTACCACCACCATGCTTGACGGTAGATCTGGTGTTCCTGGGATAAAAGGTCTCACATTTTCTCCTCCAAACATATTGCTGGGTATTGTGGCCAAACGGCTCCATTTTTGTTTCTTCTGACATCACATGGACAAAGATAAGACCTTATGGAGGAAAGAATTATGATGTTCCTTACTTTTGATCGCGACTGCATGCTGGTGCTGGACAATGTCTCATGTGACTAAGCAAAACTGGCCTTTTTCTAAAGCTCGTGTTTGTCTTCTCGTGTTCCGCAGACGTCGATGACGAGCAGGAGGAAGAACCACCACCCTTCTGCATAAACAATGAAGAGGAGGTACCACAGCCCCAATATATTAAAGATGAAGAGGAGGAACACAGCATCAGTCAGGAGGGAGAGGACATTGAAGGACTGGTGGAGTTCCCAGTGACTGGTGTCCCTGTGACGAGTAAAGAAAATGAGGTCAAAAGTGAAAGTGATGAGAAGAGAGGGGCGGAGCCTCCAAGCAGCAGCTCAACACAACACATGACAACAGAAGCTGATGGAGACCACTGTGGAGGATCACAAGCTGTCCATGTTTTAGCTCCACTATCAGATAGTGAGGACACAACGTCACACTCTCCTGACACAGATGATGAAGATGATAAGACGTGGGACCCTGACAACGCTCACTTCAAATGTTCTCACTGTGACAAAAGTTTTGGCCTCAAAAAGACTCTTAATAGACACATGAAAAATCACACCGGAGAGAAACCACTTCCGTGCTCGACGTGTAATCAAGTATTCAGCATAAAAGCAGACCTGATAAAACACGCGAGAACACACACTCAAGAGAAACCTTTTTCTTGTTCAGTGTGCGGCGAATCTTTCACAGGGAGTGAAAGTTTGAAAAGACACACGAGAAGACACCCTGGAGTGAAACTATGTTTCTGTTCGGTGTGCGGGAAAGGTTTTGTTAAAAAGGACAGTTTGAATAAGCACATGTCAATACACACGGGAGAAAAACCCTTTCCCTGCGCAACCTGTGGCGCATGTTTTTCAAGGAAGGACCGTTTGAGAGAGCACACGAGAAGGCACACCGGAGAAAAACCTTTTCCCTGCTCAACCTGCGGTTTGTGTTTTTTCAGGAGGGACCGATTGACAGAGCACACAAGAACGCACACCGGAGAAAAACCTTTTTCCTGTTCTGTGTGTAACTCAAATTTTGGCCGAGGTGATTATTTGAAAAACCACATGAGGATGCACACCGGAGAAAAACCCTTCTGCTGTACAACCTGTGGTTTACGTTTCACGAGGAAGAGCAGTTTGAATTATCACACGAGAATACACACCGGGGGGAAAGTGCTGAGTTGCAGTGTGTGTGATCAAAGATTCTCTCATGAGGACCAACTCAACAAACACAAGTGTGTCGGTGAGAACAGCAGCAGTAAAATAGAAACGCGCTCCGCAGACCCCCACCAGGATCCGGATGTTGATCAGGACCAACACCGAAATGTAATCACTTGCTCCTTATCCCATTTCTGACATGTCCTGAAAGTTTCATTAACATCCAACCAGACTTTTGTTATGATGCAAACTACCTGCCTGACTGTCAAACAAAGTTACTTTTAGTTACTTTTCAATTACTTCAATGGCAAACATGTTTCTTAGTTACACATCCTGGAAAACAACATCCACACAACAGTTTATATTTTTTAGAGGTTCTGCCTTCAAAAGCCTGCACAACCTGCTACTCCGGGCCGGAACGTAGTCTTCTGTTCGAGTGCACTACCCCTTCGTTCCCGAGTTTCGAGCTGTGCGCCTCGTCTCACCCCGCGTTTCCTCTGCTTCCCTGACTGCCTCTCGGATCTGGACCTCCCGCTTGGACACGGACCTTCTTCGCCTCGCTATAGCGCCCCCGCTCACGGACCTCCGAGCTCTGCCTTGTCCCTCCTGATCTTCCGCCTCTCGCTCAACACCACCGGTCACACTCAACAGCTAATCTCCACACATAGTCACACTTTGGATCTAGTCACACTCCATTCTCTCGTTTTATTTAGATTATTGCTTGTTGTTATAAACGTATATAGTGTGTATGTATATACAATACATCATAGAGTTAAATACCGCACCCCCTTGTGGTCTGTGCCGTCTACTCCCCCCGTACACAACACTTTTGTACGATAGACATTTTTGTTTGTACTAGCAATTTTGTATCCTTTGCATGTGACCTTGTAGAATAAGATATCTGTTTTTCATGAATAATGCTCTGAATCTTTGAGACGGTCAACAAAAAACAAGTCTATTTTTTTAATTGGTCAATTGATTGGCAATCAGGGCACACCCGTTCCAAGTTGCCAGTCAGGCTTCTTTTTATGCCTTTTGTCAGTGCTGGATCATTGCTTGCCCTTGCTTAAGTGATCGTCGTTTCGCCTGTGCTTGTAATGGCAAGGTTCCCGTGCACTTCCCAGCTGCACTATTTCTACCTTGTTTTTGAGTATTGACTTTATTGACGCAAAGTAAAGCGAACCACCGAACGTAACAATAACAATGTACAATATTAACCTTGGAGACTGGACTTCTACGGTATCTCCCTCCAGCTGCTTCTTTGTCAAACACACCATCAGCAGCTTGTACATACTTTCATGGATACGTGTTTGCCTTTTAGACGTTGTTTTGACATTATCTGCTGTAACAGGACAAGAATACTTGTAATGTTGTGTTCGTAAGTTTTGAGTAAGATGATAAAAGTGATATTAGACAATCAGACACTATGTTATTATGCTAATAGGCCATGTTATTCTTAAATGATCTATTAAATTAATTTCATGGCAAGCATATATACATACATATGTGTACATATATATGTATATTTATAAACAATAAGTATCACTGTTGGCGTTAACGCATTTTTTTATGTATTTTTACGAATTGAAATAAAAAAGGATTCGCATTTCCGCATTTTTTTTTAAACCGACCCTGCCTTCTCAGTGTCAAAACTTTTTTTTAACCCATAATTCGCTTTCATATTGTTTATATTTGCCGGTGTCGTGCAAAATTCTGTATCGCCTGCCGCGGGAGAGCGCGTTTGGGTGGAGTTCTGTTCCGGGCGGTATAGCTCGGTCGGTAAGAGTGGCCGTGCCAGCAACTTGAAGGGTTCCAGGTTCGATTCCCGCTTTTGGCCAACCTAGTCAACTGCCGTCGTGTCCTTGGGCAAGACACTTTACCCGCCTGCTCCCAGTGCCACCCACACTGCTTTAAATGTAACTTAGATATTGGCGCTTTGAGTCACTAGAGAAAAGCGCTATATAAATATAATTCACTTCACTTGACTTCCTTGTTCAGACAGTGGCGGCACTTCCGTCTTATTAGCGATATGTGAATGATACAAAATGTGGATTCTTACGCTCATGCTTTGATTGTTAAAAATGTTGTTGGTGTAACATGTGACATTCCTACCCCAATAAATGATGTACATGATGTGTTGTACTTGGAGTTGATGAGGTAGCGAACTGCAGTGGACGCAACACATTGCCGTGTGTGCAATGACGTTATAACCACAGACATCTTATAAGTAGACGCAGCATTGGTTGCTGTGACGCGAGAAATTGGGCCGCCATCTTGAAGTGGTGATGAGGAGCCGGCGAGCAGCCTAAACTGGCAGTTTTGATCTTGGACGTCTGGTCACTTGTAGCAGGGCCGGCCCGTGGCATAGGCCGTATAGGCAAATGCTAAGGGCGCCGTCCATCAGGGGGCGCCACGCCAGTGCCACAAATGTTGGAGAAAAAAAAAAGAAAAAAAGAGTTGTTACTATTATTTCTAAATACAAAAAAATAATCTCACGTTAATTAAAATGCAAAGTAAAGCCTATTTAATAGAAATATTATTTGTTACAACATTACGCCCCCCCCCCCCCCCCCCCCCTTCCCGTATCATGACTCTTTTTGGACGTCACCACATCAAAAAATCAACACAAGATGTCAAAACGGCCAAAACTGTCAGGTGCCCAGGGAAGAAAAAAGAGAAAAGAAGAGGAGTAGAAACGAGAAAAGACAGAGGTAGCAGGTAGGTAACGTTAGCCTACATGAAATTATTTGTCTGTTACAGAATGTGATAGTAACCTGGCTTTTTAGCATTAAGCTAATGTTACATGATTCGGCATTTGCTAATCAATAAATAGCTAGTTCTGTTTTAACGTCGGGTTAATATTGTGGAGGGGGCTAAATTGTTATGGAAAATAATAATGTAACGTTAGGTAATTACAGTACTCCCACCTTACATTCCTCAGGGACATTTGTATTAGATCTTTTAAGCAGGTGTTTTTTGTTTACATTATTGCCTTCTGGTTAGCTAATGTTTGCCCTGCAGGTAATAGTCACTTTTCCACCCCTTTATATATTAGGTATAGTTGTAAGTAAAAAAAAAAAAAGGTCAAAGACAAAGCTATTCGGGTTCTTGTGAGTATATACACTTCACTGCCGATGTGGGGGGCGCGCCACCTAAAATCTTGCCTAGGGCGCCAGATTGGTTAGGGCCGGGCCTGACTTGTAGCATATAAGAATATTCTATTAATGTCAAGCAAACTATGAATAATAAAACATGTGTCCTTTATCATAGCTACACGTATGACAATAAAACCGCGTGACAATCAGTGGTATTCAGTGAGGTAAGATGAATTAAATGTGATTGCTCCTGCCAAATGAATTGCACTGAGTGGAGCGGATCACCACTCCAAGATGGCGGCCCCGCGTCTCGTCAGAGCGCGCCATGCTGCGTACCCTGAGAAGATGTCTATGCCTGCGACATGTGATGTTTGAATGTTTTATTAATGTTTTGTATGGAAAATAGATTATCTAGGGATAAAAGGGAACAACAATAAAAACATGTGGAAGGGTAGATAAAAAAAAAAAAATCAGGCAGTAATATCGCTACAATTCCTCCCACTTTCACTCTTGTCATTGCAATGAATACCGCACGGGGGCGCCACTGAACCCCGTCATTAAAGGTTTGTTTGATATACTTTGAATTTATTTTTTAGAAACAAGACACTTTTTTATATCACATTGTTATTCAAATAAATACTAGAGAAAAGAAGAGCATAGTAACAGTAAAAGCAGATAATATCTTATATAGAGATGCCTCTTCGTCCACTCGGCTGTGACGTCATTCCCAGCTTCCGGGTAAACGGCAGAACTGAACAGTCAGTCTTATTATTTGTTCTCCAGTTTGAAATATTTACGTCGTTTAAAATACATCTTTGATTCTTTATTTAAGGATAAAGTCGTCTCGATGCGCTAGAAGCACTGTGCCGCTTCTCCTGCTATCTTTGCTCGCTAGTTAGCTTAGCTCGCTAGTTAGCTCAGCTCGTTAGCTGCTAACAGAAGTTATCAACACATCGCTAAGTAGAGATCAAGTGTGAGAGTAAAGTGTTGTGATTGTGTGAAAATGTCTACATTACACATGTTGAGAGCGTTGGTGGATCAGCGACTAACTGCTGCCGCTGAAGAAATATTTGTAGTGTTAGAAAGAACGATAGCAGAATACAAGGCGGAACTTTCTAGAACAAAAGAAGAGAACAATCAACTACTGGACGCCGTTTTCAAGAAACATCAAGTTGTGTTACACAGAACAGGTTTGTTGACTTCTTACTCTCACATCTTTACTAACTTTATATTTGACTAACAACAAGGAAATGTTATTTGGAATATATAATATAATCACAATGACCAGTGGCGGAACAAGTCAGAGCTGGGCCATGGGCGGACCCCATGACGGGGCCCCCTGAACCCAAATAATAAAGCTAATTCTAACGTCATTTTTGACACCCTAACCCGGCAAACTTCTGGCACCCCGACCCAGCTAACTTCTGACACCACAACCAGGCTAACTTCTGACACCCCAACCTGGCTAACTTCTGACACCCAGACCTTGCTAACTTCTGACACCACAACCAGGCTAACTTCTGACACCCCAACCTGGCTAACTTCTGACACCCAGACCTTGCTAACTTCTGACACCCCGACCTGGCTAACTTCTGACACCCCGACCAGGCTAACTTCTGACACCCAGACCTTGCTAACTTCTGACACCCCAACCCGGCTAACTTCGGACACGCCGACCCGGCTAACTTCTGACACCCCAACCCGGCTAACTTCGGACACCCCGACCCAGCTAACTTCTGACACCCCAACTCGGCTAACTTCTGACACCCTAACCCGGCTAACTTCTGAGACCCCAACCCAGCTAACTTCTGACACCCCAACCCGGCTAACTTCGGACACCCCGACCCAGCTAACTTCTGACACCCCAACTCGGCTAACTTCTGACACCCTAACCCGGCTAACTTCTGAGACCCCAACACAGCTAACTTCTGACACCCTGACCCAGCTAACTTCTGACACCCTGACCCAGCCAACTTCTGACACCCAGACCTGGCTAACTTCTGACACCCAGACCTGACTAACTTCTGACACCCAGACCTGGCTAACTTGTAACACCCCAACCCAGCTAACTTCTGACACCCCAACCCGGCTAACTTCTGGCACCCCAACCAGGCTAACTTCTGACACCCCTACCAGGCTAACTTCTGACACCCAGACCTGGCTAACTTCTGACACCCAGACCTGGCTAACTTCTGACACCCAGACCTGGCTAACTTCTGACACCCAGACCTGGCTAACTTCTGACACCCCAAACAGGCTAACTTCTGACACCCAGACCTGGCTGACTTCTGACACCCAGACCTGGCTAACTTGTAACACCCCAACCCAGCTAACTTCTGACACCCCAACCCAGCTAACTTCTGACACCCCAACCCAGCTAACTTCTGACACCCCAACCCGGCTAACTTCTGACACCCAGACCTAGATAACTTCTGACACCCCAACCCAGCTAACTTCTGACACCCCAACCCGGCTAACTTCTGACACCCCAACCCAGCTAACTTCTGACACCCCAACCCGGCTAACTTCTGACACCCAGACCTAGCTAACTTCTGACACCCCGACCCAGCTAACTTCTGACACCCCAACCAGGCTAACTTCTGACACCCCAACCAGGCTAACTTCTGACACCCAGACCTGGCTAACATATGACACCCCAACCTGGCTAACTTCTGACACCAAGACCTTGCTAACTTCTGGCACCCCGACCAGGCTAACTTCTGACACCCCGACCAGGCTAACTTGTGACACCCCAACCCGGCTAACTTGTGACACCCCAACCCGGCTAACTTGTGACACCCCGACCCGGCTAACTTGTGACACCCCGATCCGGCTATCTTCTGACACCCCGACCAGGCTAACTTCTGGCACCCCAACCAGGCTAACTTCTGATACCCCAACCAGACTGTGAGACATTCTGGTGGTCCTGGCGCGAATCCATCTATACCTCCTTCCAGAGGGTAGCAGGTTGAAGAGGTCATGTGCTGGCTGGCATCTGTCCTTCAGGATGTTGTGTACTCGCTTTAGGCAGCGAGTTGTGTACATGGCACTCATCTCTGGGAGTATCGTCCTTGTAATTTCCCCTGCCGCTTTAACCACTCGCTGGAGGGCCTGTTGGTTCGCTTTAGTGTTGGGTATTGTGGCCAAACAGCTCAATTTTTGTTCCATCTGACTAAGGCTGCAGCTAACGATTATTTTTCTATCGATTAATCTATAGATTATTTTTTCGATTAATCGGTTAATATATAGATTATTTTTTCGATTAATCTATAGATTATTTTTCCTTTTACCGATTATTTTTTAAATTTAAAATGAAGATGAAAAAATAAATGTTGGCCAGTTTTTTCAAAAGGCATGACTTTTATATACAAAAAAAAAAGTATGGCCACTCAGTCAACATTGACAACAACATGACAAAATATTCTGTAACAATGTAAACATTTAAAACTTTCAACATTTAACAAAATTAAAAGTAGCTTATTTGCTTTTTAATGTGCAAATATAAAAGTAAACATCCAGTGCAAATCTTAATATTCTGCAATAGTATAAGCATTTCTAAAGTAAAAGTATTGCTTATTTTGCTTTAAAATGTGCAAAAATAAAGATAAACATCCAATACAAAAAAGTGCAAAACGAAATATTCTGTAACAGTGTAAACATTTCAACAAAAGTAAAAGTATTGCTTATTTTGCTTAATAACACAACAATGATAGTATGATTAAAGTGAAAGTTAATTGTTGGTTTGTACATAGTATATGTTACTGTTAATGTTGTAAAAGGTATTTGCACAACTAATTAACGTTAGCGTTAAAGAGGAGCGCGTCTTTGTAAACACTGAACAGGCACGCCAAACGCGCCTCTCAGAGCGAAACAGTGTTTTAGTTTATGAATTTACAACGCAGATACAAATGACACATTCATGATTTTGTGTAATGATGACAACGTATACTCACGCGGACGATTGACTAGTTGATGGTGATGGCAAGAACGCTGTCGGGTGTTTTCTTTTCAAATGTTCCTTCATAGCCGTTGTGCTGCTATGATAGGCCATTTCCGCTCAACACAGTGTGCATACAACAACTGTCAAGTGTTTGGCTTTTTTCGCTGTGCTTATCCCACACTTGAAGGGATGTACCAATGCTGAATGTGGCTTCTGGATTTCACTCAAAAGACCAGACCGTAGTTACTTTTTCCTTTTATTTTCCTTTAGTTTGCAACAGTTTTTCCAACCAAGAAACAGCTTCTTTTTTCTTCTTTAGTCTTTTTAGCAGTCTTTAGCAGTGTTAATAGACTTTAGTTTCTTTAACTGTCTTTAGTAGCCTTTAGTAGCCTTTAGCTTCTTTAGTAGGTGAAAAACCTTTAAGGACAAAACACCACAAGATTAACATGCTGTAAAAAATCAATCAATTATCAATCCCATAATTTACAACTATTAATTAGCTATCAAACTCTTAACCATTAAACAAGTGCAAGAAAATGGACACATCTTTTCCCTTTAAGTTAAAACAGATTTTAAATAAATTGTCTCAACATAAATGCACCAAGATACATATAAAATACATTTAACACCAGAAACACAATAGATAAATGCAACAGAAAACTCAATATGCAAATACATAAATACCTAACCAATTAACCACCTATTTAGATACATATTTAAAATCCATATTCAATATAAATATATTATTAATTTAGCAGTGAAACACTCAATCTTAAACGCTGTCTACTGGTAGAAAAATGCCCCTTTTTCTACGCCCTCACCAACACAGTTAAATCCAACACTTTAAATTGAGCGACTTCACCCTCCTGATGAAGCAAACTGCTCCAACATTTATCAAACTAAGCAAAGAATATCAACACTAAACAACAGTTACATAACACACTGTGTGTATTTAGCCTCCAGACTAAGCACGCTACATGCACACAACCCCCCCCCCCCCCCCCCCCCCCCCCCATCTCACCAGCGCAACAGGTGCGCCACACCCACGAAGAGAAATATTAAATCTTACATACTTTTGTCACAACTCTGGGTTTTCTGTAAAGAACTAAACCTTTTCTCCACTCTGCGCTGGCGTCTTTTGTACTCCTTGATTTGACACAGCGGTCTAATTACCGGGCTCGCGCACCAGCAGATGAGACAGTAGCGCGCCGCGTTATACCTGCGCGCGAACGTAAACTGATCGGCTCTGATTTTATAAGCCGACTGGCCGAAATAATGCCGAATTATATACATTTGTTTATTGAAATACTCCCACACTTTTGACGACTTTTGGCGTGCTTTTTTTCCCTCGCTCGCACCGCTCGCATCATCTGCTTTGCGCTCCGCCATGACGGCAGTGTGACGTAAATATGCGACGCGTCGAAGCATAAAAACGACGTCGACGTATTTACGTAACCGATGACGTCGACTACGTCGACGCGTCGTTTCAGCCTTAGTCGAATGACTGCATCGCATGAGCCCTATTTAAATGGGCTCAGAGAAGTCAATAGGCGTCGTCAATCATAATCACTCACATGAAGTTAAAGGCCTACTGAAAGCCACTACTAGCGACCACGCAGTCTGATAGTTTATATATCAATGATGAAATCTTAACATTGCAACACAGCTTTAGCTTACTAAAGTGCAATTTTAAATTTTGCGCGAAATGTCCTGCTGAAAATGTCTCGGTAGAGGACATTTTGGGACAGCATGGTGGCCAGCTATTAAGTCGTCTGTTTTCATCGCAAAATTCCACAGTATTCTGGATTCTTTTGCAATTTGTTCAATGAACAATGGAGACAGCAAAGAAGAAAGCTGTGGGTGGGAAGCGGTGTATTGCGGCAGGTGTTGTGCCGGATAACACAGCCGGCGTTTCATTGTTTACATTCCCGAAAGATGACAGTCAAGCTTTACCATTGGCCTGCGGAGAACCGGGACAACAGAGACTCTTACCAGGAGGACTTTGAGTTGGATGCGCAGAAGCGGTACCGTGAGTACGCATGCAGCTGCGGCTTCCAAACATTTGATCGCTTGCCCGTGCGTGCGTGCTGCTATGTGCATGTCACGTACGTAACTTTGGGGACTTTGGGGAAATATATGTGCTGTATGAACTTTGGGGAGGTGAACGGAGGTGTTTGTTATGCGGGATTAATTTGTGGCATATTAAATATAAGCCTGGTTGTGTTGTGGCTAATAGAGTATATATATGTCTTGTGTTTATTTACTGTTTTAGAATATCAGGTCCCACCCGCCTCTCACAGCATCTTCCCTATCTGAATCGCTCCCACTGCCCTCTAGTCCTTCACTCTCACTTTCCTCATCCACGAATCTTTCATCCTCGCTCAAATTAATGGGGGAATCGTCGCTTTCTCGGTCCGAATCGCTCTTGCTGCTGGTGGCCATGATTGTAAACAACCTGTGACGTCACGCTACTCGTCTGCTACTTCCGGTACAGGCAAGGCTTTTTTTTATCAGCGACCAAAAGTTGCGAACTTTATCGTCGATGTTCTCTACTAAATCCTTTCAGCAAAAATATGGCAATATCGCGAAATGATCAAGTATGACACATAGAATGGACCTGCTATCCCCGTTTAAATAAGAAAATCGCATTTCAGTAGGCCTTTAAGAGGCCATGCTACGAAGCTCATTTGATTTGATTGAGTTGTAAAAATGATATATATTAGAGATGCGCGGATAGGCAATTATTTCATCCGCAACCGCATCACAAAAGTCATCAACCATCCGCCATCCACCCGAACTAACATTTAATAAAAACCGCACCCGCCCGCACCCGCCCGTTGTTATATGTCTAATATAGACGATGCAAGGCATTAGTGAGGTTATAAAGCTTTTGCCTGTTAAAGAAAGGAGACTGATCCAATGCAGCAGAGACATTCAATGCGTGCCACGCTGTCACGGCCCAGACGCACACCAGCGCGCAATCATCTGGGAGCCGCGCCGAGCGCACCTCCAAGCGCGCTCGCACCACTCAAACTGCTGCAGGCAGCTGCGTTCTATCTTGTTTTAACATCCTGTGGCACTCTTCTGGGATCACGGCGGACGAAACTGCTCATGCTCAGGGTGTTTGCGGAGGTTCGGGGGTTTTGCACAAATGTGACGCACCATGTTAGACGTCCCGGTTTTGTGACTGTCGTAGACATAAACAGCGTCGCAGCTCTTGCAAATCACGTAGCCAGCATTACTATCATCCTGATTTACAACCTCATAAAAACGAGTCCACGCTGAACTTTTCTGGCCTTTTTTTCCCCCTGGT
Source organism: Nerophis lumbriciformis (assembly GCF_033978685.3). Lineage (NCBI taxonomy): Eukaryota > Metazoa > Chordata > Actinopteri > Syngnathiformes > Syngnathidae > Nerophis > Nerophis lumbriciformis. The sequence continues at coordinate 24,254,416 of NC_084580.2, forward strand.
CTTTAGTATTCCCTTTTTTAGTTTGTCGCGTACCACGTTTGCTGCCGGCGTTGCCATCTCTCTTTTTTTTCTTCTTCTGTTGTGGCATATGCTGCAGGTGCCTGCTCGTTTTTCGTATGTGGGTAACAACATTTAACTACCGTATTTTCCGCACCATAAGGCGCCCTGGGTTATAAGCCGCGCCTTCAATGAACGGCATATTTCAAAACTTTGTCCACCTATAAGCCGCCCCGTGTTATAAGCCGCATCTAACTGCGCTAAAGGAATGTCAAAAAAACAGTCAGATAGGTCAGTCAAACTTTAATAATATATTAAAAACCAGCGTGATGTGGGCGCGCATGGAGTCGTATATCAACATGGACGGAGCTGCGTGAAAAAAGCCACCCGGCCTCTTCGCGTAAACTTCCCTTAACCACTCGCTCATCTTTTCTTCATCCATCCATCCCTTCGAGTTAGCTTTTATGATGACGCCGGCTGGAAAGGTCTCTTTTGGCAAGGTCTTCCTTTTGAATATCACCATGGGTGGAAGTTTCTGGCCATTAGCATGGCAAGCTAGAACCACAGTGAAGGATGACTTCTCATTCCCTGTGGTGCGAATATTCACCGTACGTGCTCCCGTTGTATCCACAGTGCGGTTCACAGGAATATCAAAAGTCAGTGGAACCTCGTCCATGTTGATAATGTTCTCTGGCCGGATCTTTTTTTCAGCTATCTTGTTTTTACAATATGCACGGAAAGTAGCCAGCTTTTCTTGAAAGTCTTTAGGCAGTTGCTGTGAAATAGTAGTCCGTGTGCAGATGGAGAGATTGCGTCTTTTCATGAACCAGAAACCTGTCGCTTAGTAGGAGCCATTTTGTGGTCTTTACAGATGTAAACACACAAAGGAAATGAAACGTAATATCCGCGCCCTTCTTCTTCTTCTACGGGGGCGGGTGGTTGCTTACAGTAGAAGAAGAAGCGCTTCCTGTTCTATGGGGGCGGGTGCTTACCTTGGCGGTTGCTTGCGTAGAAGAAGAAGCACTTCCTCTTCTACGGGGAAAAAAGATGGCGGCTGTTTACCGTAGTTGCGAGACCGAAACTTTATGAAAATGAATCTTAATATTAATCCATATATAAAGCGCACCGGGTTATAAGCCGCACTGTCAGCTTTTGAGTAAATTTGTGGTTTTTAGGTGCGGCTAATAGTGCGGAAAATACGGTATTCCCTTTTTTAGTTTGTCGCGTACCACGTTTGCTGCCGGCGTTGCCATCTCTTTTTTTTTTCTTCTTCTTCTGTTGTGGCATATGCTGCAGGTGCCTGCTCGTTTTTCGTATGTGGGTAACAACATTTAACTATGTATATATATTTCCCAATTGGTTTAACTGCCACCCGCCTGAATCTATTTAAAATCTAATTTTTTTAAATTTCAACCGCCCGACCCGACCCGCGGATAAAATCTAATTTTTTTTATTTCAACTGCCCGACCCGCGGATAATCCGCGGACTCCGCGGTTGTGTCCGCAAACCGCGCATCTCTAATATACAGGTAAAAGCCAGTAAATTAGAATATTTTGAAAAACTTGATTTATTTCAGTAATTGCATTCAAAAGGTGTAACTTGTACATTATATTTATTCATTGCACACAGACTGATGCATTCAAATGTTTATTTCATTTAATTTTGATGATTTGAAGTGGCAACAAATGAAAATCCAAAATTCCGTGTGTCACAAAATTAGAATATTACTTAAGGCTAATACAAAAAAGGGATTTTTAGAAATGTTGGCCAACTGAAAAGTATGAAAATGAAAAATATGAGCATGTACAATACTCAATACTTGGTTGGAGCTCCTTTTGCCTCAATTACTGCGTTAATGCGGCGTGGCATGGAGTCGATGAGTTTCTGGCACTGCTCAGGTGTTATGAGAGCCCAGGTTGCTCTGATAGTGGCCTTCAACTCTTCTGCGTTTTTGGGTCTGGCATTCTGCATCTTCCTTTTCACAATACCCCACAGATTTTCTATGGGGCTAAGGTCAGGGGAGTTGGCGGTCCAATTTAGAACAGAAATACCATGGTCCGTAAACCAGGCACGGGTAGATTTTGCGCTGTGTGCAGGCGCCAAGTCCTGTTGGAACTTGAAATCTCCATCTCCATAGAGCAGGTCAGCAGCAGGAAGCATTAAGTGCTCTAAAACTTGCTGGTAGACGGCTGCGTTGACCCTGGATCTCAGGAAACAGAGTGGACCGACACCAGCAGATGACATGGCACCCCAAACCATCACCCAACCATGCAAATTTTGCATTTCCTTTGGAAATCGAGGTCCCAGAGTCTGGAGGAAGACAGGAGAGGCACAGGATCCACGTTGCCTGAAGTCTAGTGTAAAGTTTCCACCATCAGTGATGGTTTGGGGTGCCATGTCATCTGCTGGTGTCGGTCCACTCTGTTTCCTGAGATCCAGGGTCAACGCAGCCGTCTACCAGCAAGTTTTAGAGCACTTCATGCTCCCTGCTGCTGACCTGCTCTATGGAGATGGAGATTTCAAGTTCCAACAGGACTTGGCGCCTGCACACAGCGCAAAATCTACCCGTGCCTGGTTTACGGACCATGGTATTTCTGTTCTAAATTGGCCCGCCAACTCCCCTGACCTTAGCCCCATAGAAAATCTGTGGGGTATTGTGAAAAGGAAGATGCAGAATGCCAGACCCAAAAACGCAGAAGAGTTGAAGGCCACTATCAGAGCAACCTGGGCTCTCATAACACCTGAGCAGTGCCAGAAACTCATCGACTCCATGCCACGCCGCATTAACGCAGTAATTGAGGCAAAAGGAGCTCCAACCAAGTATTGAGTATTGTACATGCTCATATTTTTCATTTTCATACTTTTCAGTTGGCCAACATTTCTAAAAATCCCTTTTTTGTATTAGCCTTAAGTAATATTCTAATTTTGTGACACACGGAATTTTGGATTTTCATTTGTTGCCACTTCAAATCATCAAAATTAAATGAAATAAACATTTGAATGCATCAGTCTGTGTGCAATGAATAAATATAATGTACAAGTTACACCTTTTGAATGCAATTACTGAAATAAATCAAGTTTTTCAAAATATTCTAATTTACTGGCTTTTACCTGTATATATATATATGTGGATGGATCCCTGCAGCCATTACAAGGCTTTTTTTTTAGAGCAGACATGTCTCTAAAGATTAGTGATGGGTCCGGCAACACCGATGCATCGGCGCATGCGTCGAGCTCATAGAGCAAAACCCTGTGTCGGTGCGCGTACCGCTTTTAGAAAGTCACGTGACCGATCATGAGCTGTTTTGGTCACGTGACCGATACGCCAACTGTGTCGCACTGACGCCTCCTCTGTGCCCTGTGAGCGGCTCTTTTCTACAGCCGGAGAAATAATAACTAAGAAGAGAAATCGTCTAAAATGTAATACGTCGGAAAAACTTTTTTTTTTTTTTTTTAATAAAAATGTGTAAAAAAATTAAATTAAAAAAATTCCCAGTCCACAATCATCCACAACACGTTCTCTTAGATTTCCATGTTATGATACATGTTCACATTATTTATTGACTGTATCTAAAAAAGATACAAATATATTTTTATTTAAATGAAGATACGAAATAATCCTAAATGAAATACAATGACTTGGTTTATATTATTGTATATACTAGGGCAGGGGTCACCAACGCGGTGCCCGCGGTCACCAGGTTGCCCGTAAGGACCAGATCAGCCTGTTCTAAAAATAGCTCAAAGAGCAGCACTTACCAGTGAGCTGCCTCTATTTTTTAAATTGTATTTATTTACCAGCAAGCTGGTCTCACTTTGCTCGACATTTTTAATTCTAAAAGAGACAAAACTCAAATAGAATTTGAAAATCCAAGAAAATATTTTAAAGACTTGGTCTTCACTTGGAATAAGCGGTAGAAAATGGATGGATGGATGGGTCTTCACTTGTTTAAATAAATTCATTTATTCTTTACTTTGCTTCTTATTACTTTTAGAAATACAATTTTAGAGAAAAAAATACAACCTTAAAAATGATTTTAGGATTTTTAAACAAATATACCTTTTTTACCTTTTAAATTTCTTCCTCTTCTTTCCTGACAATTTAAATCAATGTTCAAGTAAATGTATTTATTTTTTATTGTAAAGAATAATAAATATTTTAGCTTTTGGTTTTTCGACAAAGAATATTTGTGAAATATTTCTTCAAACTTACTATGATTAAAATTGAAAAAAATTATTCTGGCAAATGTAGAAAATCTGTAGAATCAAATTTAAATCTTATTTCAAAGTATTTTGAATTTCTTTTAACATTTTTGTTCTGGAAAATCTAGAAGAAATACTGATTTGTCTTTGTTAGAAATATAGCTTGGTCCAATTTGTTATACATTCTAACAAAGTGCAGATTGGATTTTAACCAATTTAAAACATGTCATCAAAATTCTAAAATGTATCTTAATCAGGAAAAATTACCAATGATGTTCCATAAATTATTTTTTTAATTTTTTCAAAAAGATTCAAATTAGCTAGTTTTTCTCTTCTTTTTGTCGGTTGAATTTTGAATTTTAAAGAGTCGAAATTGAAGATAAACTATGTTTAAAAATTTTATTTTAATTTTTTTCGTGTTTTCTCCTTTTTTAAACCGTTCAATTAAGTGTTTTTTTTTCATCATTTATTCTCTACAAAAAACCTTCCGTAAAAGGGGGAAAAAAAAGTACGACGGAATGACAGACAGAAATACCCATTTTTTTTTATATATATACATTTATTTATTTAGCTATTCTTGTTTAAATCACACTTACGTGTAACTTACAAATGACAATATATTTATTTATTTAAGTGTGTATCAAACTGGTAGCCCTTCGCATTAATCAGTACCCAAGAAGTAGTTTTTGGTTTCAAAAAGGTTGGTGACCCCTGTACTAGGGCATCAAATCAGTGTCAGTTGAGTCGGTCCATAGGTTGCCTGTAGGGATTTTTAATGTCCAGCAGATGTCAGTATTTAGTGACACAGTATCGACACAGTATCAATACAGTTTTGCAATGTGTCGAAACGCTTCATGACGCCTCATCAACCCATCACTACTAAAGATGAATGTGAAAATCACTGTAATTATTGTCCACCAGCAGGGGGAGCTCATCACTAGTACTACTGTGTGGAGGCTGGCATGTGGTACATTATTTACTGTGTGTGTATGACTTATTCAGAGGGAGAACATCACATTTTAACGTATGGCGTCTACCATTAAGGATTGCAGGAATGACTTTTAGGATGTTTTTATATGAATAAGGTGGATTGGGCGTTGGCTTGGGAAGGCATTCCCCTGAAGGTTCTTCTTCATGTGTCAGCTGGAAGTACCCTGGCTGCTGTGAGGGGAAACTGATGAGATTGGGAGATCATATGTTGGTGCAGGACAATGTCTCATGTGACACACAAATTATTCTCTGCATTTCACCCTTGATCACCTACCGTATTTTCCGCACCATAAGGCGCCCTGGGTTATAAGCCGCGCCTTCAATGAACGGCATATTTCAAAACTTTGTCCACCTATAAGCCGCCCCGTGTTGTAAGCCGCATCTAACTGCGCTAAAGGAATGTCAAAAAAAACAGTCAAATAGGTCAGTCAAACTTTAATAATATATTAAAACCAGCGTGATGTGGGCGCGCATGGAGTCGTATATCAACATGGACGGAGCTGCGTGAAAAAAGCCACCCGGCCTCTTCGCGTAAACTTAAACTTACCTTAACCACTCGCTCATCTTTTCTTCATCCATCCCTTCGAGTTAGCTTTTATGATGACGCCGGCTGGAAAGGTCTCTTTTGGCAAGGTCTTCCTTTTGAATATCACCATGGGTGGAAGTTTCTGGCCATTAGCATGGCAAGCTAGAACCACAGTGAAGGATGACTTCTCATTCCCTGTGGTGCGAATATTCGCCGTACGTGCTCCCGTTGTATCCACAGTGCGGTTCACAGGAATATCAGTTGCTGTGAAATAGTAATCCGTGTGCGGATGGAGAGATTGCGTCTTTTCATGAACCGGATCCCTGTCGCTTAGTAGGAGCCATTTTGTGGTCTTTACAGATGTAAACACACAAAGGAAATGAAACGTACGGTAATATCCGCACGCTTTTTCTTCTTCTACGCGGGCGGGTGGTTGCTTACAGTAGAAAAAGAAGCGCTTCCTGTTCTATGGGGGCGGGTGCTTACCTTGGCGGTTGCTTGCGTAGAAGAAGAAGCGCTTCCTGTTCTACGGGGAAAAAAGATGGCGGCTGTTTACCGAAGTTGCGAGACCGAAACTTTATGAAAATGAATCTTAATATTTATCCATATATAAAGCGCACCGGGTTATAAGGTGCACTGTCAGCTTTTGAGAAAATTTGTGGTTTTTAGGTGCGCCTTATAGTGCGGAAAATACGGTACTCCTTTTCGGACATGATGTAAAGAGAAATGATATGAAATTGTGTGATGTATTATGCTGTAAGTGTGTTCATGTTCCAAATAAACTAAACAAAACAAAGAAAGAAAGAAAGAAAAAAATTTCAATTTACTAAAAATTCAGTATATAAAAAATTCAGTGCAAAAATATTTGTTGTAAAAAAAATTCATCCATCCATCCATCCATCCATCCATCCATCCATCCGTAAAAAGAATTCAGTGTTTAAAAATGTTTTTAAAAATTCAGTGTAGTAACATTCAGTGTAAAAAAAATTAAGTGCATTAAAATTCAGTGTAAAAATCATTTAGTGTTTAAAAAGTCCGTCTAAAAAAATTCAGTGTAAAACATTTAGTGTAAAAAAAATGTCAGTGGATAAAAATTAAATGTAAAAATAATTCAGTGTAAAAAAATTAAGTGTTTTAAAATTCAGTGTATAAAAATTTCAGTGCAAAAAATATTCAGTCTTTAAAAATTCTGTCTAAAAAAATTCAGTGTAGAAACATTCAGTGTCAAATAAATGTCAGTGCATAAGCATTCAGTGTATAAAAATGTAGTGTAAAAAAAAATTCAGTGTTTTAAAATTCAGTGTATAACAATTCAGTGTATAAACATTTCAGTGCAAAAAATATTCACTGTAAAAATAATTCAGTCTTTAAAAATTCTCTTTAAAAAAATTCAGTGTTTGAAAATTATCTCTCAAAATTCTGTGTAGAAAATTTCAGTGTATAAAAATGTCAGTGCAAAAAAAAAAAAATTCAGTGTTAAAATAATTCAGTGTTTAAAAATTATGTGTAGAAAATTTCAGTGTAAAAATAATTCAGTGTTTAAAAATTCTGTCTAAAAAATTCAGTGTAGAAACATTCAGTGTCAAATAAATGTCAGTGCATAAGCATTCAGTGTATAAAAATGTAGTGTAAAAAAAAATTCAGTGTTTTAAAATTCAGTGTATAACAATTCAGTGTATAAACATTTCAGTGCAAAAAATATTCACTGTAAAAATAATTCAGTCTTTAAAAATTCTCTTTAAAAAAATTCAGTGTTTGAAAATTATCTCTCAAAATTCTGTGTAGAAAATTTCAGTGTAAAAAAAACTCAGTGTTTAAAAATTCAGTGTATAAAAATGTCAGTGCAAAAAAAAAAATTCAGTGTTAAAATAATCCAGTGTTTAAAAATTATGTGTAGAAAATTTCAGTGTAAAAATAATTCAGTGTTTAAAAATTATGTCTCATGTGACTGAGCAAAGCTGGACTTTTCTAAAGAATGTTTGTTTTCTCCTGTCCCGCAGACCTCGATGAAGAACCTCTACCTCGTGAGCAGGAGGAGGAACCACAGTCCCCCCGTATACATGAGGAAGAAGAGGTACCACATTTCCAACACATTAAAGAGGGAGGGGAGGAGCCACAGCCTTCCCACATTAAAGAAGAAGCAGAGGAGCCACAGCCTTCCCACATTAAAGAGGAAGGGGAGGAGCCACAGCCTTCCCACATTAAAGAGGAAGGGGAGGAGCCACAGCCCTCCCACATTAAAGAAGAGGGAGAGCATCTTGAAGGACTGGTGGAGTTCCCAGTGACTGGTGTCCCTGTGAAGAGTGAAGATGATGAGGTCAAAGGTGAAAGTGAGGAGAAGAAAGGGGCGGAGTCTCCAACACAACACATGACAACAGAAGCTGATGGAGACCACTGTGGAGGATCACAAGCAGACAAGCTCTTACCTCCACTATCAGATAGTGAGGACACAACGTCACACTCTCCTGACACTGATGATGAAGACTCTCAAGATGATGATGAAGACTCTAAAGATGATAAGACGTGGGACCCTGACAACACTCACTTCAAATGTTTTCACTGTGACAAAAGCTTTGCCTTCAAATCGTCTGTAAACAGACACATGAAAAATCACACTGGAGAGAATTCATTTCCGTGCTCGGCGTGTAATCAAGTATTCAGCATCAAAGCAGACCTGAGAGAGCACGCGAGAACACACACTCAAGAGAAACCTTTTTCTTGTTCAGTGTGCGGCGAGTCTTTCACGGGGAGTGAAAGTTTGAGAATACACATGAGAAGACACCCCGGAGTGAAACCTGTTATCTGCTCAGTGTGCGGGAAAGGTTTTGTCCGAAATGCCAACTTGAATAGACACATGAAGACACACACCGGGGAGAAACCTTTTTGTTGCTCAATCTGCGACTTGTCTTTTACAAGGAAGGATCATTTGAAAGAGCACGCAAGAAAACACAGTGGGAAAAGACCTCATTCCTGTTCCGTCTGTGGTACCTACTTTAAAATGAGAAGCTCTTTGAAAAGACACAAGAGAAGACACACCGGGAGAAAAGTGTTGAGTGAAAGATTATCCAATGAGGACCAAGTTAACGAGCACAAGTGTGCTGGTGAGAACAGCAGCAGTAAAATAGAAAACCACCACCAGGTCAAATCTCCCAGGCAGAACTCAAATGATGATCAGGATCAACACCAAAATCTGATCACTTGTTCCTTATCCCATTTCTGACATGTCCTGAAAGTTGCATTAACCTTTAGTTACTTTTCAATGACTTCAATATAAACATGTAAATGTGTTTCTTAGTTACACATCCTGGAAAACAACATCCACACAACAGTTTATATTTTTTAGAGGTTCTGCTTTCAAAAGCCTGCACAACCTGCTACTCCGGGCCGGAACGTAGTCTTCTGTTCGAGTACACTACCCCTTCGTTCCCGAGTTTCGAGCTGTGCGCCTCGTCTCACCCCGCGTTTCCTCTGCTTCCCTGACTGCCTCTCGGATCTGGACCTCCCGCTTGGACACGGACCTTCTTCGCCTCGCTATAGCGCCCCTGCTCACGGACCTCCGAGCTCTGCCTTGTCCCTCCTGATCTTCCGCCTCTCGCTCAACACCACCGGTCACACTCAACAGCTAATCTCCACACATAGTCACACACCATTCACACTTTGGGTCTAGTCACACTCCATTCTCTCGTTTTATTTAGATTATTGCTTGTTGTTATAAACGTATATAGTGTGTATATATATATATAATACATCATAGAGTTAAATACCGCACCCCCTTAGTTACACATCCTGGAAAACAACATCCACACAACAGTTTATATTTATTATTCTACCTTTTTAGTTGTGTACTAACACATCAACGTGTACTTCTGCTAACATTTAAGAAGTGATGATGATGTTGTGGTTCAGTGTGCCCCTTCACAGGCTTGCTGTCTCCAAATCAAGTCTCCACCGCGGTGGTGCCAGCGGTCCTACCACTTGTACTTGTACACTATACAATATAATTATGCACACCTTTTGTAAGATAGACATTTTTTGTTTGTACTAGCAATTTGATACCAGAGTTGTATCTTTGTAGAATAAAATATCATTTCTTCGTGATGTTGCGTTTTGGACCAGTTGTTCCTCCCAGGGAATTCAAGTCACAATTCACTCCCAAGCTCTTTACGACACTTTAAAGCTGAGTTGAAAAACCACCAGAGACAGAATAGGTACCGTATTTTCCGCACCATAAGGCGCCCTGGGTTATAAGCCGCGCCTTCAATGAATGGCATATTTCAAAACTTTGTCCACCTGTAAGCCGCCCCGTGTTGTAAGCCGCATCTAACTGCGCTAAAGGAATGTCAAAAAAACAGTCAGATAGGTCAGTCAAACTTTAATAATATATTAAAAACCAGCGTGATGTGGGCGCGCATGGAGTCGTATATCAACATGGACGGAGCTGCGTGAAAAAAGCCACCCGGCCTCTTCGCGTAAACTTAAACTTACCTTAACCACTCGCTCATCTTTTCTTCATCCATCCCTTCGAGTTAGCTTTTATGATGACGCCGGCTGGAAAGGTCTCTTTTGGCAAGGTCTTCCTTTTGAATATCACCATGGGTGGAAGTTTCTGGCCATTAGCATGGCAAGCTAGAACCACAGTGAAGGATGACTTCTCATTCCCTGTGGTGCGAATATTCACCGTACGTGCTCCCGTTGTATCCACAGTGCGGTTCACAGGAATATCAGTTGCTGTGAAATAGTAATCCGTGTGCGGATGGAGAGATTGCGTCTTTTCATGAACCGGATCCCTGTCGCTTAGTAGGAGCCATTTTGTGGTCTTTACAGATGTAAACACACAAAGGAAATGAAACGTACGGTAATATCCATGCGCTTTTTCTTCTTCTACGCGGGCGGGTGGTTGCTTACAGTAGAAGAAGAAGCGCTTCCTGTTCTATGGGGGCGGGTGCTTACCTTGGCGGTTGCTTGCGTAGAAGAAGAAGCGCTTCCTGTTCTACCGGGAAAAAAGATGGCGGCTGTTTACCGAAGTTGCGAGACCGAAACTTTATGAAAATGAATCTTAATATTAATCCATATATAAAGCGCACCGGGTTATAAGGCGCACTGTCAGCTTTTGAGAAAATGTGTGGTTTTTAGGTGCGCCTTATAGTGCGGAAAATACGGTATTTTGTTGTATATTTTCAAAGCTTTGCCAATATACATTTTGAGACCAGTCTAACCCTAGAACATTCTATTGCGCCTCCCAAAATGGTCTGTCCTCCCAACGCCAAAAAACCCCTCTTTCCTTCCCCCTCCCTAGCCATAATACAAGCACAACGTCTCCCTAGCCATAATACATTCCAAAGAACTCAAGGTTATCACACACAGTTTACTTGCTGACAGAGCGTCAAGAGAAGAAATGGAAAACACGAGCTGTTTTCAAATATGACAAAGAAATGGAAGAAGAACAACTTACATTCGGATATATGTAAATATCTGCCTCCGACAATGACTACCGTATTTTCCGCACCATAAGGCGCCCTGGGTTATAAGCCGCGCCTTCAATGAACGGCATATTTCAAAACTTTGTCCACCCATAAGCCGCCCCGTGTTGTAAGCCGCATCTAACTGCGCTAAAGGAATGTCAAAAAAACAGTCATGGAATCGTATATCAACATGGACGGAGCTGCGTGAAAAAAGCCACACGGCCTCTTCGCGTAAACTTAAACTTACCTTAACCACTCGCTCATCTTTTCTTCATCCATCCCTTCGAGTTAGCTTTTATGATGACGCCGGCTGGAAAGGTCTCTTTTGGCAAGGTCTTCCTTTTGAATATCACCATGGGTGGAAGTTTCTGGCCATTAGCATGGCAAGCTAGAACCACAGTGAAGGATGACTTCTCATTCCCTGTGGTGCGAATATTCACCGTACGTGCTCCCGTTGTATCCACAGTGCGGTTCACAGGAATATCAGTTGCTGTGAAATAGTAATCCGTGTGCGGATGGAGAGATTGCGTCTTTTCATGAACCGGATACCTGTCGCTTAGTAGGAGCCATTTTGTGGTCTTTACAGATGTAAACACACAAAGGAAATGAAACGTACGGTAATATCCGCGCGCTTTTTCTTCTTCTACGCGGGCGGGTGGTTGCTTACAGTAGAAGAAGAAACGCTTCCTGTTCTATGGGGGCGGGTGCTTACCTTGGCGGTTGCTTGCGTAAAAGAAGAAGCGCTTCCTGTTCTACCGGGAAAAAAGATGGCGGCTGTTTACCGAAGTTGCGAGACCGAAACTTTATGAAAATGAATCTTAATATTAATCCATATATAAAGCGCACCGGGTTATAAGGCGCACTGTCAGCTTTTGAGAAAATGTGTGGTTTTTAGGTGCGCCTTATAGTGCGGAAAATACGGTATTTTGTTGTATATTTTCAAAGCTTTGCCAATATACATTTTGAGACCAGTCCAACCCTAGAACATTCTATTGCGCCTCCCAAAATGGTCTGTCCTCCCAACGCCAAAAAACCCCTCTTTCCTTTCCCCTCCCTAGCCGTAATACAAGCACAACGTCTCCCTAGCCATAATACATTCCAAAGAACTCAAGGTTAACACACACAGTTTACTTGCTGACAGAGCGTCAAGAGAAGAAATGGAAAACACGAGCTGTTTTCAAATATGACAAAGAAATGGAAGAAGTACAACTTAAATTCGGATATATGTAAATATCTGCCTCCGACAATGACTAATGGTCTGATTCTCTGACATGTTTTAACAAAAAAAATGTATATTCTTTCAATTGGGGCTGTGACACTGAGGTTGGTGCCGTGACCCGGATTGGCTGACACTGAGGTCTCGTAATGTGTTATTTTCAAATGTCTTCATTTTAAAGATTTTCCCACGTTGAGTTCATTTAAAATTTTATAATGAAACATGGCGCCCCCCCCCTTGGCTAACAACTATGTTTTTTTTTATTGATTATAGTCCTAATTTGCATCCTAAATGCAAAGTTATTCCACGCAACAGTGAGTTATAACAGAGATGCACTTCTGGACATCGGAAAAGCTCACCATTCATAGTCTGACGGACTTCAACTTTCTGCTACGATGAGACCCCGCTAACCACAGCCAGACCAAAACAACAACAAGGCGGCGAGGCACGAGAGCCGGGCTACATGCTAGACTAAAGGCTAGAGCTACATGACCACCACTATATACAAATATATATATATATGGTGATATCTCTAAAGGATATCACCACATGGGCTCAGGAACACTTAAGAAAACCACTGTCACTAAATACAGTTGGTCGCTACATCTGTAAGTGCAAGTTAAAGCTCTACTATGCAAAGCCAAAGCCATTTATCAACAACACCCAGAAACGCCGCCGGCTTTCTCTGGGCCCCGAGATCATCTAAGATGGACTCGTGCAAAGTGGAAAAGTGTTCTGTGGTCTGACGAGTCCACATTTCAAATTGTTTTTGGAAATCGTGTCATCCGGACCAAAGGGGAAGCGAACCATCCAGACTGTTATCGACACAAAGTGTAAAAGGCAGCATGTGTGATGGTATGGGGGTGCATTAGTGCCCAAGGCATGGGTAACTTACACATCTGTGAAGGCACCATTAATGCTGAAAGGTACATAACAACATATATTGCCATCTAAGCGCCGTCTTTTTCATGGACGCCCCTGCTTATTTTAGCAAGACAATGCACGTGTTACAACAGCGTGGCTTCGTAAAAGAAAGAGTGCGGGTACTTTCCTGGGTCCGCCTGCAGTCCAGACCTGTCTCCCATCAAAAATGTGTGGCGCATTATGAAGCGTAAAATATGACAAAAGGAGACCCCCGGACTGTTGAACGACCGAAGCTCTACATAAAACAAGAATGGGAAAGAATTCCACTTTCAAAGCTTCAACAATTAGTTTCCTCAGTTCCAAATTGTTTATTGAGTGTTGTTAAGTTAATTATTATTTGCAAAAAATAAAAAATAAAGTTGATGAGTTTGAACTTTAAATATGTTGTCTTTGTAGTGCATTCAATTGAATATGAGTTGAAAAGGATTTGCAAATCATTGTATTCCGTTTATATTTACATCCAACACAATTTCCCAACTCGTATGGAAACGGGGTCTGTAATTAACACAGCCTGCCAAACCCTAAATATTCCTCAACTGATGTACTAGCATTTATTTAGGTGCAAGTATCACAGAATAACAATACAAAACATCTTCGACAAAGCACGATCGTAATGTAAGACATTTTTTTTTTTTTTTTTAATGTGGTTTAATCGGATGTGTAGCGTAGCGCTTTTATTTTGAAACCGGAACTCGGATTGGTTTGAGAAGGTGTCTTGACATGTTTCGAACGTTAGTTTTTTTTCAACGTGAAAGTGATTGAAAATTGTGGCGGATTAATAAATTAATCATATTGTAAGTGTTGTTTTATGTTTTACGGAAAAATAAAATTAATTTAATTCACTTGTTCATTTTCACATGATTGTTCTCTGCACTGTCTAAAAAAATAAATAAATAAATAAATAAATACCGCAGGTCGTGACGTTGCAAAAGCTCTGTCGTAAAAATTGCCGTAGATGAAAACTGACGTAACCAAGCGCATGCGTGGACCGATCGAGTCTCGGATAGTTCTTCATGTTTCGTGGTCTCAAGTAGAACGTACATGTACACATATATGTCGTGTATTAGAGCAAACATCGATTAATAGTTGTTTCTTTACGGACACATTAGCGTGGTTGCACTTTGTTGCATTCGCTAATTTAGCTTGCTAGTTAGCTTAGCTTGCTAGTTAGCTTAGCTTGCTAGTTAGCTTAGCTTGTTAGCTGCTAACAAAGAGACGCGGACGTTATCAACACATCGCTAAGTAGAGATCAAATGTGAGTGTAAAGTGTGAAAATGTGCGAAAGAACGATAGCGGAGTGCGAAGAGGAACTTTCTAGAACAAAAGAGGAGAACTATCAACTACTGGACGCTGTTTTCAAGAAACATCAAGTTGTGTTACACAGAACAGGTTTGTTGACTTCTTACTCTCACATCTTTACTAACTTGATATTTGACTAATAACATTATTCTTCAATGTATTGTTAATAGGAAGGTGAATTGTCTTGTGAGGATGACGCAATACAATAACAAAGTGTATCAACATGTTTACACAAAACTCACACATCCACCAAATATATTTTTACACCGTAATCAATATAATTAATAGTTTCGTGGCTAATTTCACTTCCCGATTGTGACCTACATGCATCAATAAGTGAAAGTAAACATTTAAAAGTTAAAGTAGCAATGATGGTCACACACACACACACACACACACACACACACACACACACACACACACACACACACACACACTATGTGTGGCCAAATTATTCTCTGCATTTCATCCTTGATCACCTACTTCTTTTCGGACATGATGTAAAGAGAAATGATATGAAATTGTGTGATGTATGTATGTATGTATGTAAGTGTGTTCATGTTCCAAATAAACTAAACAAAACAAAGAAAGAAAGAAAAAAATTCAGTGTATAAAAATTTCAATTTACTAAAAATTCAGTGGATAAAAATTCAGTATATAAAAAATTCAGTGCAAAAATTTTTGTCGTAAAAAAAATTCAGTGCATACAAATTCAGTGTAAAAAAATTCAGTGGATACAAATTAAGTGTAAAAAAATTCAGTGTAAAAAGAATTCAGTGTTTAAAAATGTTTTTTAGACAAAAACACTTGTGATTTAGGGCTATATAAATAAATAAATAAATAAATAAACATTGATTGATTGATTGAATTTAATTTTTTTTTTTTAAAGTACCTTATCTTCACCATACCTGGTTGTCCAAATTAGGCATAATAATGTACCGAGGATGTCATTGTGGCTTGTGCAGCCCTTTGAGACACTTGTGATTTAGGGCTATATAAATAAACATTGATTGATTGATTGATTGATTTTAAAAATTCAGTGTAGTAACATTCAGTGTAAAAAAAATTAAGTGCATTAAAATTCAGTGTAAAAAAAATTAAGTGCATTAAAATTCAGTGTAAAAATAATTTAGTGTTTAAAAAGTCTGTCTAAAAATATTCAGTGTGGAAACATTTAGTGTAAAAAAAATGTCAGTCGATAAAAATTAAATGTAAAAATAATTCAGCGTATGAAAAATCTGTCTAAAAAATTCAGTGTATAAAAATGCAGAGTATAAAAATTTCAGTGCAAAAAATATTCAGTGTAAAAATAATTCAGTGTTTAAGAATTCTGTCTAAAAAAAATTCAGTGTAGAACATTGTGTAAAAAAATGTCAGTGTATACAAATTCAGTGTATAAAAATGTAGTGTAAAAAAAATTCAGTGTTTTAAAATTCAGTGTATAACAATTCAGTGTATAACAATTTCAGTGCAAAACATTTTCACTGTAAAAATAATTCAGTGTTTAAAAATTCTCTTTAAAAAAATTCAGTGTTTGAAAATTCTCTCTCAAAATTCTGTGTAGAAAATGTCAGTGTTAAAAAATTGAGTGCATACAAATTCAGTGTAAAAAATAACTCAGTGTTTAAAAATTCAGTGTGTAAAAATTCAGTGTAAAAAAATTCAGTGGATACAAATTAAGTGTAAAAAAATTCAGTGTAAAAAGAATTCAGTGTTTAAAAATGTTTTTTTTAAATTCAGTGTAGTAACATTCAGTGTAAAAAGAATTGAGTGTTTAAAAATGTTTTTAAAAATTCAGTGTAGTAACATTCAGTGTAAAAAAAATTAAGTGCATTAAAATTCAGTGTAAAAAAAATTAAGTGCATTAAAATTCAGTGTAAAAATAATTTAGTGTTTAAAAAGTCTATCTAAAAATTCAGTGTAGAAACATTTAGTGTAAAAAAATGTCGGTCGATAAAAATTAAATGTAAAAATAATTCAGCGTATGAAAAATCTGTCTAAAAAATTCAGTGTATAAAAATTCAGAGTAAAAAAAATTCAGTGCATAAAAATTCAGTGTAAAAATAACTCGGTGTTTAAAAAATCTGTGTAAAAAATATTAAGTGCATTAAAATTCAGTGTAAAAATAATTTAGTGTTTAAAAAGTCTGTCTAAAAATATTCAGTGTGGAAACATTTAGTGTAAAAAAAATGTCAGTCGATAAAAATTAAATGTAAAAATAATTCAGCGTATGAAAAATCTGTCTAAAAAATTCAGTGTATAAAAATTCAGAGTAAAAAAATTTCAGTGCATAAAAATTCAGTGTAAAAATAACTCTGTGTTTAAAAAATCAGTGTAAAAAATATTAAGTGCATTAAAATTCAGTGTAAAAATAATGTAGTGTTTAAAAAGTCTATCTAAAAAATTCAGTGTAGAAACATTTAGTGTAAAAAAATGTCGGTCGATAAAAATTAAATGTAAAAATAATTCAGCGTATGAAAAATCTGTCTAAAAAATTCAGTGTATAAAAATTCAGAGTAAAAAAATTTCAGTGCATAAAAATTCAGTGTAAAAATAACTCGGTGTTTAAAAAATCAGTGTAAAAAATATTAAGTGCATTAAAATTCAGTGTAAAAATAATGTAGTGTTTAAAAAGTCTATCTAAAAAATTCAGTGTAGAAACATTTAGTGTAAAAAAATGTCAGTCGATAAAAATTAAATGTAAAAATAATTCAGCGTATGAAAAATCTGTCTAAAAAATTCAGTGTATAAAAATTTCAGTGCAAAAAATATTCAGTGTAAAAATAATTCAGTGTTTAAAAATTCTGTCTAAAAAATTCAGTGTAGAAACATTCAGTGTCAAATAAATGTCAGTGCATAAACATTCAGAGTATAAAAATGTAGTGTAAAAAAAAAAATCAGTGTTTTAAAATTCAGTGTATAACAATTCAGTGTATAAACATTTCAGTGCAAAAAATATTCACTGTAAAAAATAATTCAGTGTTTAAAAATTCTCTTTAAAAAAATTCAGTGTTTGAAAATTCTCTCTCAAAATTCTGTGTAGAAAATGTCAGTGTAAAAAAATTGAGTGCATAAAAATTCAGTGTAAAAATAACTCAGTGTTTAAAAATTCAAATCAGTGTTAAAATAATTCAGTGTTTAAAAATTATGTGTAGAAAATTTCAGTGTAAAAATAATTCAGTGTTTAAAAAATATGTCTAGAAAAATTATGTGTAGAAAAAGGTCAGTGGATGAAAATTCAGCGTAAAAAAATTAAGCGCATAACAATTCAGTGGATACAAATTCAGTGTAAAAAAAATCAGTGTAAAAAGAATTCAGTGTTTAAAAATGTTTTTAAAAATTCAGTGTAGTAACATTCAGTGTAAAAAAAATTAAGTGCATTAAAATTCAGTGTAAAAATAATTTAGTGTTTAAAAAGTTTGTCTAAAAAAATTCAGTGTAGAAACATTTAGTGTAAAAAAATGTCAGTCGATAAAAATTAAATGTAAAAATAATTCAGCGTATGAAAAATCTGTCTAAAAAATTTAGTGTATAAAAATTCAGAGTATAAAAATTTCAGTGCAAAAAATATTCAGTGTAAAAATAATTCAGTGTTTAAGAATTCTGTCTAAAAAAAATTCAGTGTAGAACATTGTGTAAAAAAAATGTCAGTGCATACAAATTCAATGTATAAAAATCTAGTGTAAAAAATAATTCAGTGTTTTAAAATTCAGTGTATACAATTCAGTGTATAAACATTTCAATGCAAACAATTTTCACTGTAAAAATATTTTAGTGTTTAAAAATTCTCTCTAAAAAAATTCAGTGTTTGAAAGTTCTCTCTCAAAATTCTGTGTAGAAACATTCAGTGTAAAATAAATGTCAGTGCATAAATATTCAGTGTATAAAAATGTAATGTAAAAAAAATTCTGTGTTTTAAAATTCAGTGTATAACAATTCAGTGCAAAAAATATACACTGTTAAAATAATTCAGTGTTTAAAAATTCTCTCTAAAAAAATTCAGTGTTTGAAAATTCTCTCTCAAAATTCTGTGTAGAAAATTGCAGTGTAAAAAAAATGACTGTAAAAAAATTGAGTGCAAAAAAATTCAGTGTAAAAATAATTCAGTGTTTAAACATTATGTGTAGAAAATTTCAGTGTAAAAATAATACATTGTTTAAAAAGTATGTCTAGTAAAATTCTGTGTAGAAAATTTCAGAGTGAAAGTATTTCAGTGTTTCAAAATTATGTCTCGAAAAATTCAGTGTAAAAAAAGGTCAGTGGATGAAAATTCAGTGTAAAAAAATTAAGTGCATAACAATTCAGTCTAAAAGTATTTCAGTGGATAAAAATTCAGTGTTTAAAAATGCTGTTTAAAAAAATTCAGTGTAGAAACATTCAGTGTAAAAAAAATCCAGTGTTTTAAAATTCAGTGTGTAAAAATTCAGTGTATAAAAATGTCAATGCAAAAAAAAAATTCAGTGTTAAAATAATTCAGTGTTTAAAAATTATGTGTAGAAAATTTCAGTGTAAAAATAATTCAGTGTTTAAAAATTATGTCTAGAAAAATTCTTTGTAGAAAATTTCAGAGTAAAAGTATTTCAGTGTTTCAAAATTATGTCTAGAAAAATTCTGTGTAAAAAAAGGTCAGTGGATAAAAATTCAGTGTAAAAAAAATTAAGTGCATAACAATTCAGTCTAAAAGTATTTCAGTGGATAAAAATTCAGTGTTTAAAAATGTTGTTTGAAAAAATTCAGTGTAGAAATATTCAGTGTAAAAAAATTCAGTGTTTTAAAATTCAGTGTATAAAAATTTCAGTGCAAAAAAATTCAGTGTAAAAAAATGTCAGTGTAAAAATAATTCTGTGTTTAAAATTCTGTCTAAAAAAATTTTGTGTAAAAAATGTCAGTGGATAAAAATTCTGTGTCAAAAAATTAAGTGCATAAAAATTAAGTGTAAACATTATTCAGTGTTTAAAAATTATGTCCAAAAAAATTCAGTGTAGAAACATTCAGTGTAAAATAAATGTCAGTGCATAAACATCCAGTGTAGAAAAATGTAGTGTAAAAAAAATTCATTGTTTTAAAATTCAGTGTATAACAATTCAGTGTATAAACATTTCAGTGCAAAAAATATTCACTGTAAAAATAATTCGGTGTTTGAAAATTCTCTCTAAAAAAATTCAGTGTTTGAAAATTCTCTCTCAAAATTCTGTGTAGAAAATTTCAGTGTAAAAAAAATCACTGTAAAAAAATTCAGTGCATAAAAATTCAGTGTAAAAATAACTCAGTGTTTAAAAATTCAGTGTATAAAAATGTCAGTGCAAAAAAAATTCAGTGTTAAAATAATTCAGTGTTTAAAAATTATGTGTAGAAGATTTCAGTGTAAAAATAATTCAGTGTTTAAAAATTATGTCTAGAAAAATTCTGTGTAGAAAATTTCAGAGTAAAAGTATTTCAGTGTTTCAAAATTATGTCTAGAAAAATTCAGTGTAAAAAAAGGTCAGTGGATAAAAATTCAGTGTAAAAAAATTAAGTGCATAACAATTCAGTCTAAAAGTATTTCAGTGAATAAAAATGCAGTGTTTAAAAATGCTGTTTAAAAAAATTCAGTGTAGAAACATTCAGTGTAAAAAAAAATTCAGTGTTTTAAAATTCAGTGTATAAAAATTTCAGTGCAAAAAAAAATCAGTGATAAAAATTCAGTGTAAAAAAATTTCAGTGAAAAGAAAATCTGTTTATAAAAATTCAGTGTAAAAATAATTAGGTGTTTAAAAATTCTGTCTAAAAAAAAATTCTGTGTAAAAAATGTCAGTGGATAAAAATTCAGTGTAAAAAAATTAAGTGCATAAAAATTCAGTGTAAACATAATTCAGTGTTTAAAAATTATGTCTAAAAAAATTCAGTGTAGAAAAAGTCAGTGGATAAAAATTCAGTGTAAAAAAATTAAGTGGATAAAAATTCAGTCTAAAAGTAATTTTGTGTAAAAAAAAATTCAGTGGCTAAAATATCAGTGATAAAAATTCAGTGTAAAAAAATTTCAGTGAAAAGAAAATCTGTTTATAAAAATTCAGTGTAAAAATAATTCGGTGTTTAAAAATTCTGTCTAAAAAAATTCTGTGTAAAAAATGTCAGTGGATATAAATTCAGTGTAAAAAAATTAAGTGCATAAAAATTCAGTGTAAACATTATTCAGTGTTTAAAAATTATGTCTAAAAAATTCAGTGTAGAAAAAGTCAGTGGATAAAAATTCAGTGTAAAAAAATTCAGTGCATAAAAATTCAGTCTAAAAGTAATTCTGTGTAAAAAAAATTCAGTGTATAGAAATTTCAGTGCAAAAAAAAAATCAGTGATGAAAATTCAGTGTAAAAAAATTTCAGTGAAAAGAAAATCCCTTTATAAAAATTCAGTGTAAAAATAATTCGGTGTTTAAAAATTCTGTCTAAAAAAATTCTGTCTAGAAAAATGTCAGTGGATAAAAATTCAGTGTAAAAAAATTAAGTGCATAAAAATTCAGTATAAACATAATTCAGTGTTTAAAAATTATGTCTTAAAAAAATTCAGTGTAGAAAAAGTCAGTGGATAAAAATTCAGTGTAAAAAAATTAAGTGCATAAAAATTCAGTCTAAAAGTAATTCTGTGTAAAAAAAAAAATTCAGTGGCTAAAAATTCAGTGTAAAAAAAATTCAGTGTATAAAAATTTCAGTGATAAAAATTCAGTGTAAAAAAATTTCAGTGAAAAGAAAATCTGTTTATAAAAATTCAGTGTAAAAATAATTCGGTGTTTAAAAATTCTGTCTAAAAAAATTCTGTCTAAAAAAATGTCAGTGGATAAAAATTCAGTGTAAACATAATTCAGTGTTTAAAAATGATGTCTAAAAAAATTCAGTGTAGAAAAAGTCAGTGGATAAAAATTCAGTGTAAAAAAATTAAGTGCATAAAAATTCAGTCTAAAAGTAATTCTGAGTAAAAAAAAAATTCAGTGGCTAAAAATTCAGTGTAAAAAAAATTCAGTGTATAAAAATTTCAGTGCAAAAAAAAATCAGTGATGAAAATTCAGTGTAAAAAAATTTCAGTGAAAAGAAAACCCCTTTATAAAAATTCAGTGTAAAAATAATTCGGTGTTTAAAAATTCTGTCTAAAAAATTCTGTATAAAAAATGTCAGTGGATAAATATTCAGTGTAAAAAAATTAAGTGCATAAAAATTCAGTGTAAACATAATTTAGTGTTTAAAAAGTATGTCTGAAAAAATTCAGTGTAGAAAAAGTCAGTGGATAAAAATTCAGTGTAAAAAAAATAAGTGCATAAAAATTCAGTCTAAAAGTAATTCTGTGTAAAAAAAAATTCAGTGGCTAAAAATTCAGTGTAAAAATAATTAAGTATTTAAAATTACTGTCTGAAAAAATTTCAGTGTAAAAAAAAATCAGTGTTTTAAAGTTCAGTGTATAAAAATTCAGCGTGTAAAAATTTCAGCGCCAAAAAAATTCAATGTAAAAATAATTTAGTGTTTAAGAAATCTGTTTAAAAAAATTCAGTGTGAAAATAATTCAAAGTAAAAATTATTCCATGTTTAAAAATTAAAATTTGCTGCTTCAAAAAGCAAGACTCACTTCCGGTAAATTAGGACTGACAAAGTCAGTTACCTGGGCATATCACAAGCATTTCAAGGATACTTTCAAACTATAGAAATGACTCCAATGGTTGAAATGTGCACTTTTAAGCGATATACGGGTTACTACGGTAACGATAGGAAGCTCCTCTTCATGCGGACCGGGCACAAACAGAGTGGGCGGGGCTTGTTTACACAGCAGCGACAAGCCTGATACGCGAGTGTCAAACGGAGACAGATTTCTACACCAAAGTTCTGCAGAAAAGTGATATTATACCCAATATGTGGACGTCTTTATATCCTTTGCGTTTATGTTTCGCAGTGTTTGATACTGGATTATAAAAGATGTCGATCAAGGAGGTGGCCTGAGAAGTAGAGGAGCAATATTCTCAATATTCAGTGTTTTATTGTTCATAGTTAATATTGTATATCCCACTTTCTGTTCGAATGGTTCCATCAAGCCTATTTGGGCGAAGCTCGGCGGGCCAAATGAAAAGATGTGAATCTTAATCTATTCAACACGATTCTTAATTAAAACCGAGTCTCGCAATATATAATAACTATAATAAAACCTTTTCAAAACATGTTACGGGTTACAAAAGCTCTTTTTTCCCCGCCTACCGTATGAGTTGAGTTGAGTTGAGTTGAGTTTGAGTTTATTTGGAACATGCAAGTATACAACATGATACATCACAATCTCCAGTTTCTCTTTTCAACATGTTGGAAAAGGAGTAGGAAGAAGCAGAGCTTATTTAATCCTACCCCTTTTTCTTTTACATAACAGTTGCTAAAACTTTTGTTCACTTCCTGTTCTCAATTTATTCACAATATACTCCATAAGTAATCACAATAAAATAAGTACCGTATTTTCCGCACTATAAGGCGCACCGGATTATTAGCCGCACCTTCAATGAATTACATATTTCATAACTTTGTCCACCAATAAGCCGCCCCGGATTATAAGCCGCGCCTACGCTGCGCTAAAGGGAATGTCAAAAAAACAGTCAGATAGTTCAGTCAAACTTTAATAATATATTGAAAACCAGCGTTCTAACAACTCTGTCCCAAAATGTACGCAAATGTGCAATCACAAACATAGTAAAATTCAAAATGGTGTAGAGCAATAGCAACATAATGTTGCTCGAACGTTAATGTCACAACACACAAAATAAACATAACGCTCACCTTCTGAAGTTATTCTTCATTCGTAAATCCTTCGAATTCTTCGTCTTCGGTGTCCGAATTGAAAAGTTGCGCAAGCGTGGGATCCAAAATGGCCGGTTCCGTCTCGTCGAAGTCATCGGAGTCAGTGTCGCTGTTGTTGTCCAGTAGTTCTGTGAATCCTGCCTTCCGGAAAGCTCGGACCACAGTTGTGACCGAAATATCTGCCCAGGCATTTACGATCCACTGGCAAATGTTGGCGTATGTCGTCCGGCGCTGTCTGCCCGTCTTAGTGAAGGTGTGTTCGCCTTCGGAGCTGTGTGAAAAAAGCCACCCGGCCTCTTCGCGTAAACTTCCCTTAACCACTCGCTCATCTTTTCTTCATCCATCCATCCCTTCGAGTTAGCTTTTATGATGACGCCGGCTGGAAAGGTCTCTTTTGGCAAGGTCTTCCTTTTGAATATCACCATGGGTGGAAGTTTCTGGCCATTAGCATGGCAAGCTAGAACCACAGTGAAGGATGACTTCTCATTCCCTGTGGTGCGAATATTCACCGTACGTGCTCCCGTTGTATCCACAGTGCGGTTCACAGGAATATCAGTTGCTGTGAAATACGGTAGTAATCCGTGTGCGGATGGAGAGATTGCGTCTTTTTATGAACCGGATCCTTGTCGCTTAGTAGGAGCCATTTTGTGGTCTTTACAGATGTAAACAGGAAATGAAACGTACGGTGATATCCGCGCGTTTTTTCTTCTTCTTCCGGGGGCGGGTGGTTGCTTACAGTAGAAGAAGAAGCGCTTCCTGTTCTATGGGGGCGGGTGCTTTCCTTGGCGGTTGCTTGCGTAGAAGAAGAAGCGCTTCCTGTTCTACCGGGAAAAAAGATGGCGGCTGTTTACCGAAGTTGCGAGATCGAAACTTTATGAAAATGAATCTTAATAAAGCGCACCGGGTTATAAGGCGCACTGTCAGCTTTTGAGAAAATGTGTGGTTTTTAGGTGCGCCTTATAGTGCGGAAAATACGGTAAATAAATAATAATTGGTGAAGTAAGTTACATTTCATATGTTGAGATAAGTAAGATTATTTTGTGAGTGAAAGAATGAAAGAATGGATGAGTTAAATAAATACAGAATGTTTATCATGGTTCTTCTTCTTTGTACTTTGTAAACACTTTAAGTTTGAAGAGTTTCTTGAAGTGGATCATATTAGTACATTGTTTGATTGCTTTGCTTAATCCATTCCATCATTTAATTCCACATACTGATATACTGAAGGTCTTAAGTGTTGTATGTTGGGGGCGGCATGGCGTAGTGGGTAGAGCAACCGTGCCAGAAACCTGAGGGTTGCAGGTTCGCTCCCCGCCTCTTACCATCCAAAAATCGCTGCCGTTGTGTCCTTGGGCGGGATACTTCACCCTTTGCATACTTCACCACTCACACCGGTGAATTGAATGATGAATGATAGGTGGTGGTCGGAGGGGCCGTTGGCGCAAATTGCAGCCACGCTTCCGTCAGTCTACCCCAGGGCAGCTGTGGCTATGAAAGTAGCTTACCACCATCAGGTGTGAATGATTGATGGGTTCTACATGTAAAGCGACTTTGGGTACTTAGAAAAGCGCTATATAAATCCCAGTTATTATTATTACGTGCATACAAATGTTTTAAATTACATTTCTCCCCAAGATTATATTTCTCCTCTTTTTTTGAGAAGAATTGTTGTATATTCTTGGCTAGCAGGTTATAGTTTGCTTTGTGTATCATTTTAGCTGTTTGCAAATTCACTATGTCGTAGAATTTCAGTATCTTTGATTGAATAAATAAAGGATTTGTGTGTTCTCTATATCCAACATGATGTATTATTCTAACTGATCTTTTTTGTAACACCGTTAATGAATGAAGTGTACTTTTGTAATTATTTCCCCATATTTCTGCACAGTAACTCAGATATGGTAACACTAGTGAGCAGTAGAGAATATGAAGTGATTTTTTTTGTCTTGAACATGTTTTGCTTTATTCATTATTGACGTGTTTCTTGCTACTTTATGTTGTATATTTTTTACGTGAGATTTCCAGTTCAATTTATCATCAATCATTATACCTAGAAATTTGGTTTCATTTACTCTTTCAATTTCTATTCCGTCTATTTGTATTTGTGTTTGACTTTCTCTTCTACTGTTACCAAATAGCATTATTTTACTTTTACTGAGATTCAACGATAGTCTGTTTTTGTCAAACCATCTTTTTAATTTGTTATTATTTGTAGTATCTTCTGTGTGTTCTCTCCTGAACAAAACGCTGTTGTATCATCCGCAAATAATACTAACTTTAAATCTTTTGTAACTTTACAAATGTCATTTATATAGAGATTGAATAATTGAGGTCCTAGTATTGATCCCTGAGGTACACCACAGGATATATTTAGCGTTGTAGAGGTGTGTTCGCCTAGTTTCACGTATTGTTTCCTGTTCATTAGATAACTTCTTATCCAGTTTAAGACTAACCCTCTGATGCCATATCGTTCTAGTTTTTTGATGAAAATATTGTGATTAATTGTGTCAAATGCTTTAGTTAGATCCATAAAAACTGCTGCCGCACATTTTTTATTATCTATAGCATTGGTCATTTCTTCTGTAATTTCAATGAAAGCCATGGAAGTTGAAACATTAGCTCTGTATCCATATTGATTTTCTTCCAGTATTCTATTTTTATTTATGAAACTCTCTAATCTGTTATTGAACAGTTTTTCAATGATTTTAGAAAATTGATGTTTAATAATGCAGCAAATAATCGCAGAGATGGCCTAAAAATTATTATTCTCTCAAACAACTCTTGAGATTTTTTTTTAATGGATTCAAAATCGTAAAATGTTTTTTAAAAAAAAGCTGGCACAAGTGGCAAAAAAGACTGAGAAAGTTGAGGAATGCTCATCCAACACAGGTGAACAGGCTAATGGGGAACAGGTGGGTGCCATGATTGGGTATAAAAGCAGCTTCCATGAAACAAGGACGTGGCGAGGGTCACCACTTTGTCAACAAATTGTTTAAGAACCACATTTCTCCACCAGCTATTGCAAGAAATTGAGGGATTCCACCATCCACGCTCCATAATATCATCAAAAGGGTCAGAGAATCTGGAGAAATCACTGCACGTAAGCGGCAAGGCCGAAAACCAACACAGAATGCCCGTGATCACCGATCCCTCAGGCGGTACTGTCTATAGTTTAGTCAAGTAGCTTTTTTTCGATGTGCTAGTGAGAATTGCACACCTTTGTGGAGAGGAGGGGCCAAACAAGAAGACTGCATTTTATAAATTGTATAAAAAATTTTTTTTTTACATTTTACAGTTTTTGTAGAAAAAGGATCCATGTTGTCCCTACAGTACACAACACAGGTGTCAAACTCAAGGCCCCGGGGCCACATCTGGCCCGCCACTTCATTTCATGTGGCCCTCATAATAATAAAAACCCTTCCGGGCTAAACGCATTTCTTCTTTCACCGCATAACGTGAATAAATCCTGTACAAAATATTCTAATGATGTACGAACCCCGTTTCCATATGAGTTGGGAAATGGTGTTAGATGTAAATATAAACGGAATACAATGATTTGCAAATCCTTTTCAAGCCATATTCAGTTGAATATGCTACAAAGACAACATATTTGATGTTCAAACTTATAAACTTTTAACAACTTAGAATTTCATGGCTGCAACACGTGCCAAAGTAGTTGGGAAAGGGCATGTTCACCACTGTGTCACATGGCCTTTCCTTTTAACAACACTCAATAAACGATTGGGAACTGAGGACACTAATCGTTGAAGCTTTGAAAGTGGAATTCTTTCCCATTCTTGTTTTATGTAGAGCTTCTGTCGTTCAACAGTCCGGGGGTCTCCGCTTTTACGCTTCATAATGCGCCACACATTTTCGATTGGAGACAGGTCTGGACTGCAGGCGGGCCAGGAAAGTACCCGCACTCTTTTTTTTTAAGAAACCACGCTGTTGTAACACGTGCTGAATGTGGCTTGGCATTGTCTTGCTGAAATAAGCAGGGGCGTCCATGAAAAAGACGGCGCTTAGATGGCAGCATATGTTGTTCCAAAACCTGTATGTACCTTTCGGCATTAATGGTGCCTTCACAGATGTGTAAGTTACCCATGCATTGGGCACTAATACACCCCCATACCATCACACATGCTGCCTTTTACACTTTCACCCTAGAACAGTCTGGATGGTTCGCTTCCCCTTTGGTCCGGATGACACGATGTCCAATATTTCCAAAACAATTTGAAATGTGGACCCGTCAGACCACAGAACACTTTTCCACTTTGCGTGAGTCCATCGTAGATGATCTCGGGCCCAGAGAAGCCGGCGGCGTTTCTGGGTGTTGTTGATAAATGGCTTTGGCTTTGCATAGTAGAGCTTTAACTTGCACTTACAGATGTAGCGACCAACTGTAGTTACTGACAGTGGTTTTCTGAAGTGTTCCTGAGCCCATGTGGTGATATCCTTTACACACTGATGTCGCTTGTTGATGCAGTACAGCCTGAGGGATGGAAGGTCACGGGCTTAGCTGCTTACGTGCAGTGATTTCTCCAGATTCTCTGAACCCTTTTGATGATATTACGGACCGTAGATGGTGAAATCCCTAAATTCCTTGCAATAGCTGGTTGAGAAAGGTTGTTCTTAAACTGTTCAACAATTTGCTCACGCATTTGTTGACAAAGGGGTGTACCTCGCCCCATCCTTTCTTGTGAAAGACTGAGCGTTTTTTGGGAAAGCTGTTTTTATACCCAATCATGGCACCCACCTGTTCCCAATTAGCCCGCACACCCGTGGGATGTTCCAAATAAGTGTTTGATGAGCATTCCTCAACTTTATCAGTATTTATTGCCACCTTTCCCAACTTCTTTGTCACGTGTTGCTGCCATCAAATTCTAAAGTTAATGATTATTTGCAAAAAATATGTTAAATATTCAGTTGAATATGGGTTGAAAATGATTCGCCAATCATTGTATTCCGTTTATATTTACATCTAACACCATTTCCCAACTCATATGGAAAAATTGAAAATGAGATAAAATTGTTTAACGAGATATTCGTACAAGCGGCCCTCTGACATGAGTCATGTCTGAAAAATATTTTCCCTAATATGAAACATGTAAATTTATACACCTCGAACTTTCATTATTGTGCAGGAAGTTGGCTTTTCACCATCTATGGTTTGTAATATCATCAAAAGGCTCAGAGAATCTGGAGAAATCACTGCACGTAAGTGGCAAGGCTGAAAACCAACCTTCAATCCCTCAGGCGGTACTGCATCAAAAAGCGACATCGGTGTGTAAAGGATATCACCACATTTTAACACCTTTATTTTCCTGTGTTTGTTTCTGTCTTACCATCAACTTTGACCATCAAAATAAAAGATAGCATGATGCTGCCTCCGCCTGTGCTTACTTTTTTCGTGTTTGTCTCCTTGTGTCCGTGCAGAACGTCTTCCGTGCCCCCGCATTAAAGAGGAAAAAGAGGAGCAACAGTCCCCCTGCTTTAAAGAAGAAACGTCTCCTCATATTAAAGAGGAAGAGAAGGTGTCACAGCCCCCCTACATTAAAGAGGAGGAGGAAGAACACAGCATCAGTCAGGAGGGAGACCATCTAGAAGGACCGGAGGAGTTCCCAGTGAAGAGTGAAGATGATGAGGTCAAAGGTGAAAGTGAGGAGAGGGAAGGGGCGGAGCCTCCAACACAACACATGACAACAGAAGCTGATGGAGGATCACAAGCGGACACGCTCTTAGCTCCACTATCAGATAGCGACGACGCAACGTCGCACATCGACGCAAACACGGACTCACACTTGAGAACGCACACCAGAGGAAAACCGTTCGGTTGTTCCGTTTGCGGCGCACAATTCCCTCAGAAGACAACCATGCTGGCGCACGCCAGGACGCACACGGGGGAGAAACCTTTCCGTTGCTCGGTCTGCGGCAAGCGCTTCGCTCAACGGGCGCACATGCTCTCCCACGCCAGGACGCACACGGGGGAGAAACCTTTCAGTTGCTCGGTGTGCGGCGGCGCGTTCGCGCAGACGTCCTCTTTGAATCGGCACATGAGGACTCACACCGGAGAGAAACCCTTCAGCTGCTCGGACTGCGGCAAGAGCTTCTCCCAAAAGGTGAACATGCTCTCGCACATGCGAACGCACACGGGAGAAAAACCTTTTAGTTGCTCAGTGTGCAGCGTCGCATTTTCTTTCTTATCTTCTCTGGATCGACACATGGAGAGGCACTGATGGTCCACTCTTTGTTGGCTTTTACCGGGGAAATTTAGTCTCAATAATATATTTTGTCCGATGCTGTTTTTGATTATTTTCAACTAATTGTGGACAATTCTAAATGTTTGTGTGGCCTAAATGCGTCAATGTGTGCACAAACGGGACAAGCGGTAGAAAATTGATGGCTCAAGTTCAAATTCCAAATGAGCTAATAGTTGCAAAAAATAAAGTTTTCAAGTGTGAACATGAAATATCTTTTCTTTGCAGTCTATTCAATTGAATATAAGTTGAAAAGGATTTGTTGTATTCTCTTTTTATTTACCATTTACACAACCTGACAACTTCACTGCTTTTGTAGTAGAGTAGATATAGTAGAGTCTAGTACTGTTTAGTGGAGTAAATATAGTAGGGTAGCTAGAGTATATAGTAGTCTAGTATAGTGCAGTTCATTGAGTAGATAGTGGATTGTATAGTAGAGTCTAGTATAGCGGAGTTAATGAGTAGATAGTAGATTATAGAGCAGATATAGTAGAGTCTAGAAAAGTTTGGTCTAGTAGAGTGGAGTAGATATTGTAGAGTCTAATATAGTGGAGTAGATATATTAGAGTCTAGTATAGTGGAGTATATAGTAGAGTCTAGTTTACTGGAGTAAGTAAAGTATAGGGGAATGCATATAGTATAGACTAGTATAGTGGAGTGGATGTAGTAGAGTCTAGTATAGTGGAGTGTATATAGTAGAGTCTAGTATAGTGTAGTAGATATAGTAGAGTCTAGTATAGTGGAGTATATTGTAGGGTCTAGTTTACTGGAGTAAGTATAGTATAGTGGAATAAAGATAGTATAGACTAGTGGAGTAGATATAGTAGATCTAATATAGTAGATGTAGTATAGTGGAGTAGATATAGTAGAGTCTAGTATAGTAGAGTCTAGTATAGTGTAGTAGATATAGTAGCGTCTATTATAGTGGAGTATATAGTAGAGTCTAGTTTACTGGAGTAAGTATAGTATAGTGGAATAAATATAGTATAGACTAGTGGAGTAGATATAGTAGATCTAATATAGTAGATCTAGTATAGTGGAGTAGATATAGTAGAGTCTAGTATAGGGTAGTAGATATAGTAGAGTCTAGTGTAGTGGAGTAGATATAGTAGAGTCTAGTAAAGTGGAGTAGATATAGTGCAGTCTAGTATAGTGGAGTAGATATAGTAGAGTAGATCTAGTATAGTGGAGTAGATATAGTGTAGTCTAGTTTAGTGGAGTAGATATAGTAGAGTCTAGTGTAGTGGAGTAGATATAGTAGAGTATACATAGTATATATTGTAAAGTGGAGTAGATATAGTAGAGTCTAGTATAGTGGAGTAGATATAGTAGAGTAGATATAGTGGAGTAGATATAGTAGAGTCTAGTATAGTAGAGTAGATATAGTAGAGTCTAGTACATTGGAGTAGATATAGTAGAGTTTAGTACAGTGGAGTAGATATAGTAGAGTCTAGTATATTGAAGTAGATATAGTAGAGTCTAGTACAGTGGAGTAGATATAGTAGAGTCTAGTATATTGGAGAAGATATAGTAGAGTCTAGTACAGTGGAGTAGATATAGTAGAGTCTAGTACAGTGGAGTAGATATAGTAGAGTCTAGTACAGTGGAGTAGATATAGTAGCGTCTAGTATAGTGGAGTGGATATAGTAGAGTCCAGTATAGTGGAGTAGATATAGTAGAGTCTAGTACATTGGAGTAGATATAGTAGAGTTTAGTACAGTGGAGTAGATATAGTAGAGTCTGGTATATTGTAGTAGATATAGTAGAGTCTAGTACAGTGGAGTAGATATAGTAGAGTTTAGTACAGTGGAGTAGATATAGTAGCGTCTAGTATATTGGAGAAGATATAGTAGAGTCTAGTACAGTGGAGTAGATATAGTAGAGTCTAGTACAGTGGAGTAGATATAGTAGCGTCTAGTATAGTGGAGTAGATATAATAGAGTCCAGTATAGTGGAGTAGATATAGTAGAGTCTAGTACATTGGAGTAGATATAGTAGAGTTTAGTACAGTGGAGTAGATATAGTAGAGTCTAGTTTAGTGGAGTAGATATAGTAGAGTCTAGTACAGTGGAGTAGATATAGTAGAGTTTAGTACAGTGGAGTAGATACAGTAGCGTCTTGTATATTGAAGTAGATATAGTAGAGTTTAGTACAGTGGAGTAGATATAGTAGAGTCTAGTATATTGAAGTAGATATAGTAGAGTCTAGTACAGTGGAGTAGATATAGTAGCGTCTAGTATATTGGAGAAGATATAGTAGAGTCTACTACAATGGAGTAGATATAGTAGAGTCTAGTATATTGGAGAAGATATAGTAGAGTCTAGTACAGTGGAGTAGATATAGTAGAGTCTAGTACAGTGGAGTAGATATAGTAGAGTCTAGTTTAGTGGAGTAGATATAGTAGAGTCTAGTTTAGTGGAGTAGATATAGTATAGTCTAGTACAGTGGAGTAGATATAGTAGTGTCTAGTTTAGTGGAGTAGATGTAGTAGAGTCTAGTACAGTGGAGTAGATATAGTAGAGTCTAGTTTAGTGGAGTAGATATAGTAGAGTCTAGTTTAGTGGAGTAGATATAGTAGAGTCTAGTTTAGTGGAGTAGATGTAGTAGAGTCTAGTTTAGTGGAGTAGATATAGTAGAGTCTAGTTTAGTGGAGTAGATGTAGTAGCGTCTAGAAAACTCCTGCTTTCCAAGAAAAGTACAAAGCTTTTGTGTTTTTTGACTGACGACGAACATGTTTTCATTCTCTTTTGCATTGTTTCAATAAACTGCTTGTTTTTTTGTTGTTTTTTTACCACCTTCTGGCCTTTATTTTGAAGGGCAAATGGTACGAACCGTGTACTCGTGCATGTATTTGTGGCGGTCCTCATTTATACCTGTGTGAAGTTGACCTGAAATTCTTTGTACATCGTTGCGTTGTTCACAAATATCCATCCATCCATCCATCCATCCATCCATCCATTTTCTTCCGCTCATCCGAGGTCGGGTCGCGGGGGCAGCAGCCTAAGCAGGGAAGCCCAGACTTCCCTCTCCCCAGCCACTTCGTCCAGCTCCTCCCGGGGGATCCCGAGGCGTTCCCAGGCCAGCCGGGAGAGATAGTCTTCCCAACGTGTCCTGGGTCTTCCCCGTGTCCTCCTACCGGTCGGAGGTTCCCTAAACACCTCTCTAAGGAGGCGTTCGGGTGGCATCCTGACCAGATGCCCGAACCACCTCATCTGGCTCCTCTCCATGTGGAGGAGCAGCGGCTTTACTTTGAGCTCCTCCCGGATGACAGAGCTTCTCACCCTATCTCTAAGGGAGAGACCCGCCCCCCGGCGGAGGAAACTCATTTGTACCCGTGATCTTGTCCTTTCGGTCCTAACCCAAAGCTCATGACCATAGGTGAGGATGGGAACGTAGATCGACCGGTAAATTGAGAGCTTTGCCTTCCGGCTCAGCTCCTTCTTCACCACAACGGATCGATACATCGTCCGCATTACTGAAGACACCGCACCGATCCGCCTGTCGATCTCACCATCCACTCTTCCCTCACTCGTAAACAAGACTCCGAGGTACTTGAACTCCTCCACTTGGGGCAGGGTCTCCTCCCCAACCCGGAGATGGCACTCCACCCTCTTCCGGGCGAGAACCATGGACTCGGACTTGGAGGTGCTGATTCCCATCCCAGTCGCTTCACACTCGGCTGCGAACCGATCCAGTGAGAGCTGAAGATCCTGGCCAGATGAAGCCATCAGGACCACGTCATCTGCAAAAAGCAGAGACCTAATCCTGCAGCCACCAAACCGGATCCCCTCAACGCCATGACTGCGCCTACAAATTCTGTCCATAAAAGTTCCGAACAGAATGGGTGACAAAGGGCAGCCTTGGCGGAGTCCGACCCTCACTGGAAACGTGTCCGACTTACTGCCGGCAATGCGGACCAAGCTCTGACACTGATCATACAGGGAGCGGACTGCCACAATCAGACAGTCCGATACCCCATACTCTCTGAGGACTTCCAGAGGGACACGGTCAAATGCCTTCTCCAAGTCCACAAAGCACATGTAGACTGGTTGGGCAAACTCCCATATGCACCCTCAAGGACCCTGCCCAGAGTATAGAGCTGGTCCACAGTTCCACGACCAGGACGAAAACCACACTGTTCCTCCTGAATCCGAGATTGGACTATCCGGCGTAGCCTCCTCTTTAGTATACCTGAATAGACCTTACCGGGAAGGCTGGGG
This sequence comes from Nerophis lumbriciformis, assembly GCF_033978685.3. Lineage (NCBI taxonomy): Eukaryota > Metazoa > Chordata > Actinopteri > Syngnathiformes > Syngnathidae > Nerophis > Nerophis lumbriciformis. The sequence continues at coordinate 24,288,305 of NC_084580.2, forward strand.
AGTGTGATCCCACGATAGTTGGAACACACCCTCCGGGTTCCCCTTCTTAAAGAGAGGAACCATAACCCCGGTCTGCCAATCCAGAGGTACCGCCCCCGATGTCCACGCGATGCTGCAGAGTCTTGTCCACCAAGACAGCCCCACAGCATCCAGAGCCTTAAGGAACTCCGGGCGCATCCTTGCCACCGAGGAGAAGAAAAAGAAGTTCAATAATAAAATAAAAAACCTGTGTGAAGGGACAAGCGGTAGAAAATGGATGCATTCACACAATAAATGGCAACATGACTAAAAGCTACCAGATGTCGCCTGCATTTCAAAGTATCATGCAGTAGCCACAAAACGCCAGCAGATGGCAGCACAGTATTGTAATGGCCAGAGTCTACAGCCGGCTTGTTTATCTCGCGAGATCTGAGAACGCCAGCGCGAGAACAGGAGGAATACAAGCCAAGATGGCGTTCGATGGAAACGACGATATTGTTCTCGTTCATTTTGCTTGTCCTTAACAAGCACCTTCGCGCACACATATACGTCCTTTAATAACGTAAACATCGTCCATAATTGTTTGTCGTCGGGACACATTAGTCAGTTTAATGCTAGCTTAGCTTGCGAGTTAGCTTAGCTTAGCTTGTTAGCTGCTAACAAAGCGAACCGGAAGTTGTTTAAACATCGCTAAACGGAGATCAAGTGTGCGTTTAAAGTGTTGTGATTGTGTGGAAAATGTGCGAAAGGACGATGGAAGAGAACGAGGGGGAACTTTCTAGAACCAAAGAGGAGAAGGAGCGACAACATCAACTCCTGGACGTTTATTATAAGAAACATCATCAAGTTGTGTTACACAGAACAGGTTTGTTGACTTCTTACTCTCACAACTTTAATATCTTTATATTTGATTAGTAACAGAAATGATTGTGATGTTCTTTACAAGTGTATGTTCACTTTTGATGATGATACAACCATTTTCAAACGGATTACAAATGCATGAACATATTACGTCATTTCCGGTTGTATCATTTGGGCATAACTATTAATAATGTTAATGCTAATTTACTGTTCGTATCTGGTGACATTTCTATCTACACTTCTGTTCAAATGTAATAATCACGTATTCTACTGTTGGTGGATACTTTAGTTTGGGGGTGATACTACAAACTGGTATCGGTCCGATACCAAGTAGTTACAGGGGCGGTATCGCTGGGTTGCATACGACTTAGAAGTTGGAATCTCTAGAAAATGGATGGATGGATAATGATAGTATAAAATATAAAAATAGAAACAGATAGTTTAAAAAATAATAATGATGATAATGCAAAATAAAATAATATAAACAGATAGTTAAAACAATTATAATAATACAAAATAATAGAATATAAACAGATAGTTAAAAAAAGATAATAATAACAAATAAAAGAATATAAACAGATAGTAAATTAATATTAACAAATATATCAATTTACAAAAATAATAATATAAAATATAAAAATAGAAACAGTTTAAAAAATAATAATGATAAAGATACAAAATAAAAGAATATAAACAGATAGTTAAAAAAATTATAATAATACAAAATAAAAGAATATAAACAGATAGTTAAAAAAAAGATAATGATAATAATACAAAATGAAATAATATAAACAGATAGATAAAAAAATATGATAATAATACAAAATAAAAGAATATAAACAGATAACAACAAATAAAAGAATATAAACAGATAATTAAATAATATTCACAAATTTACAAAAATAACCACAAAAGGGACAAGCGGTAGAAAATAAATGGATGGATGGAAAATGATGGTATAAAATATAAAAATAGAAACAGATAGTTTCAAAAATAATAATGATGATAATGCAAAATAAAATAATATAAACAGATAGTTAAAACAATTATAATAATACAAAATAATAGAATATAAACAGATAGTTAAAAAAAGATAATAATAACAAATAAAAGAATATAAACAGATAGTAAATTAATATTAACAAATAAATCAATTTACAAAAATAATAATATAAAATATAAAAATAGAAACAGTTTAAAAAATAATAATGATAAAGATACAAAATAAAAGAATATAAACAGATAGTTAAAAAAATTATAATAATACAAAATAAAAGAATATGAACAGATAGTTAAAAAAAAGATAATGATAATAATACAAAATAAAGGAATACAAACAGATGGTTAAAAAAAATAAAATAATACAAAATAAAAGAATATAAACAGATAGTTAAAAAAAGATAATGATAATGATACAAAATAAAATAATATAAACAGATAGATGAAAAATATGATAATAATACAAAATAAAATAATATAAACAGATAATTAAATAATATTAACAAATAAACACATTTACAAAAATTACCCCAAAAGGGACAAGCGGTAGAAAATGGATGGATGGATGGATGGATAATGATAGTATAAAATATAAAAATAGAAACAGATAGTTTAAAAAATAAAAATGATAATAATACAAAATAAAAGAATATCAACAGAAAGTTAAAGATTTGATAATAATACAAAATAAAAGAATATAAACAGATAATAACACATAAAAGAATATAAATGGATAATTAAATAATATTAACAAATAAATACATTTACAAAAATAACCCCAAAAGGGACAAGCGGTAGAAAATGGATGGATGGACAGATAATGATAATATAACCTATAAATATAGAAACAGATAGTTGAAAAAATAATAATGATAATAATACAAAATAAAAGAATATAAACAGATGATTAAAAAAATGATAATAATGCAAAATAAAATAATATAAACAGATAATTAAAAGTTGATAATGATCCAAAATAAAACAATATAAACAGATAGTTAAAAAAAAGATAATAATAACAAATAAAAGAATATAAACAGATAGTAAAATAATATTAAAAAATAAATCAATTCACAAAAATAATAATTATAATAATGTAACATTTTAAAATAGAAACAGTTTAAAAAACAATAATGATAATACAAAATAAAATAATAAAAAACAGATAGTTTAAAAAAAGAGATATTAATACAAAGTACAATAATAGAATATAAACAGTTAGTTAAAAAAAGATAATGATAATAATACAAAATAAAGGAATATAAACAGATGGTTAAAAAAAATGATAATAATACAAAATAAAAGAATATAAACAGATAGTTAAAAAAAGATAATGATAATAATACAAAATAAAATAATATAAACAGATAGATAAAAAATATGATAATAATACAAAATAAAAGAATATAAACAGATAACAACAAATAAAAGAATATAAACAGATAATTAAATAATATTAACAAATAAACACATTTACAAAAATAACCCCAAAAGGGACAAGCGGTAGAAAATGGATGGATGGACAGATAATGATAATATAAAATATAAATATAGAAACAGAAAGTTGAAAAAATAATAATGATAATAATACAAAATAAAAGACTATAAACAGATAATTAAAAAAATGATAATAATGCAAAATAAAATAATATAAACAGATAATTAAAAATGATAATGATTCAAAATAAAACAATATAAACAGATAGTTAAAAAAAGATAATAATAACAAATAAAAGAATATAAACAGATAGTAAAATAATATTAAAAAATAAATCAATTCACAAAAATAATAATTATAATAATATAAAATTTAAAAATAGAAACAGTTTAAAAAACAATAATGATAATAATACAAAATAAAATAATAAAAATCAGATATTTTAAAAAAGAGATATTAATACAAAGTAAAATAATAGAATATAAACAGATAGTTAAAAAAAAGATAATAATACAAAATAAAATAATATAAATAGATAGTTAAAAAAAGATAATAACAAATAAAAGAATATAAACAGATAGTAAAATAATATTAACATATAAATACATTTACAAAAAAATTAATGATGATATAAAATATAAAAATAGAAACAGATAATTTAAAAAATAATAATGATGATAATAATACAAAATAAAAGAATATAAACAGAGAGTTAAAAACATTATAATAATACAAAATAAAAGAATATAAACAGATGGTTAAAAAAGATAATAACAAATAAAATAATATAAACAGATAGTAAAATAATATTAACATATAAATACATTTACAAAAATAATAATGATAACATAAATAGAAACAGATAGTTTAAAAAGTAATAATGATAATACAAAATATAAGAATATAAACAGATAGTTAAAAAATGATAATAATACAAAATAAAAGAATATAAACAGATAGTTTAAAAAATGATAATAATAAAAAATAAAATGATATAAACGGATAGTTAAAAAAAACAAAAAACAAATAAAAGAATATAAGCAAGTAGTAAAATAATATTAACATATAAATACATTTACAAAAATAATAATAAAATAAAATATAAAAATATAAACAGATAGTTTAAAAAATAATAATGATATCAATACAAAATAAAAGAATATAAACAGATAGTTAAAAAAAGATAATGATAATAATACAAAATTAAGGAATATAAACAGATAGTTAAAAAAAGGTAGTAATACAAAATAAAATGATACAAATAAATAGTTAAAAAAAAGATAATAACAAATAAAAGAATATAAACCTATAGTAAAATAATTTTAACAAATAAATAAATGTACAACAATAATAATGATACAAAATATAAAAATAGAAACAGATAGTTTAAAAAATAATAATGATAATAATACAAAATAAAAGAATATACACATAAAATAATAGAATATAAATAGATAGTTAAAAAAAGAAGAAGATAATAATAACAAAGAAAAGATTCTAAACAGATAGTAAATAAATAAATAGAAAAAAACTATAGCCAAAGAGGGAGTAATCTTTGTTTAAACAGTACAATCACTAATCAGAGAAAAGCATTACCAGGAAATGGATATTACAGGAGAGCCCAACTTTGAAGCTATGGATGGAAATCACAATGGACATTTATAAAATGGAGAAGATAACGGCTTTTATTAATTATAAATTGGAGAAATGTACTTCATTTTACTTCATTTTTTTAATGCCCTATTTGTCCAATAAACCTTTGCATATTTTTTGTTTTTCCCCAAAAAATATTTCAAAGTGTAATATTTGATGTGAAGTAATTAAAGCCTTAAATACGTCAATAAATCATAACAACATTGATTTGATTCATTATTATGATTTGAGCAAACACAGTTAAAAAAAATCACACTAACATTATTGGGGATCCAAAAAGGGTCCCACTTATAAAAGTGTTAAAAATAAGTCATACTTTTTTTTTTTTTTTACTTTCAACAATTTAATGTCCGGATCAACTTTACATGTATTTATTGATTAATTTTTTGTATTATTTTCATGTTTTTTGTTCATTTTTTAATGCCCTTTTTGTCCAATAAAACTTTGCAAATTTTTTGTTTTCCCCCCAAAAATACTGGGAAAATTCTTATGTCACGCCCCGTAAGCCTGATTTTATTTTTTCTAATAAATACTCTCTCAAGCATTTTTTTCCCCATGTTTGTCTTCCTGTGACCTGCAGACGTCAGTGAAGAACATCTTCCACCCGAGCCACAGCCCGCCCACGTTAAAGAGGAAGAACACGAGTGGCAGCCCACTCGCGTTAAAGACGAAGCAGACGAGCCACGGCCCTTTTGTTTTAAAGAGGAGGAGCCACAGCCCCCTCACATCAAAGAGGAAGCGGTGGAACACAGCGTCAGTCAGGAGGGAGAGCATATTGAAGGACTGGTGGAGTTCCCAGTGACTGGTGTCCCTGTGAAGAGTGAAGGTGACGAGGTCAAAGGTGAACGTGAGGAGACGAAAGGGGCGGAGCCTCCAACACAACACATGACAACAGAAGCTGATGGAGACAAACTTTTAGCTCCACTATCAGATAGCGAGGACACAACCTCACACAATAATGCATTGGAAAAACCTTGCAGTTGCTCAGTGTGCGGCCACGCCTTTTCTCAAATGTCCTCTTTGCACCGACACATGAGGACGCACACGGGAGAAAAACCCTTCCGCTGCCCGGACTGCGGCAAAAGCTTCTCGCAGAAGGTGACCATGGAGTCGCACGCGAGGACACACACCGGGGAAAACCCCTTCCGCTGCGCCGTCTGCGGCAACGCCTTCACCCAGATGTCCTCGCTGCGGCTGCACGCCAAAACGCACACCGGCGAGAAACCCTTCCGCTGCTCGCACTGCGGCAAGCGCTTCACCCAGAGGGCGCACATGCTCTCGCACGTGAGGACGCACACCGGGGAGAGACCGTTCAGTTGCCCCGTGTGCGGCAAGGCGTTCGCTCAGACGTCCACTTTGAATCAACACCTGAAGACGCACACGGGGGAGAAACCTTTCAGTTGCTCCGACTGCGGCAAACGCTTCACCCAAAAGGTCACCATGCAAGCGCACAAGAGAACGCACACGGGGGAGAAACCGTTTAGTTGCTCGGTATGCGGTAAGGCATTTTCTTTCCTATCCTCCTTGGATCGACACATGGAGAGGCACTGATGGTCGGCCTCATGTGACACGGGTGTGGTTTTTCTTTTGTGTTTTGTATAAATCCATCATGCACAGAGTTATGACATGTTTTTAGTTTCACACTTCACCATGGTCAAAGTAGAGCGGACATAATCATACTCCTTTTTTTCTCCTCTCATAGAATTTGTTAATACATTTTCTATTCGGGAACTCTAACTAATGGTAGAATATGTCACATTTTTTAATGAGGTTTAAAATGTTTATCAGGATTCTTCTATTTTGAGTGTTGTTGCGTTTCGGACCAGTTGTTCCTCCCAGGGAATTCAAGTCACAATTCGCTCCCAAGTTCTTTCCGACACTTAAAGCTGAGTTGAAAAAACCACCAGAGACAGAATAGGTATTTTGTTGTATATTCTCAAAGCTTTGCCAATATACATTGATTGAGACCAGTCTAACCATAGAACATTCTATTGCGCCTCCCAAAAATGGTCTGTCTTCCCAACGCCAAAAACCTCTCTCTCCTTCCCCCTCCCTAGCCATAACACAAGCACAACGTCTCCCTAGCCATAATACATTCCAAAGAACTCAAGGTTAACACACACAGTTTGCTTGCTGACAGAGCATCAAGAGAAGAAATGATAAAACACCAGCTGTTTTCAAATATGACAAAGAAATGGAAGAAGTACCGTATTTTCCGCACTATAAGGCGCACCTAAAAACCACAAATTTTCTCAAAAGCTGACAGTGCGCCTTATAACCCGGTGCGCTTTATATATGGATAAATATTAAGATTCATTTTCATAAAGTTTCGGTCTCGTAACTACGGTAAACAGCCGCCATCTTTTTTCCCGGTAGAACAGGAAGCGCTTCTTCTTCTACGCAAGCAACCGCCAAGGTAAGCACCCGCCCCCATAGAACAGGAAGCGCTTCTTCTTCTACTGTAAGCAACCACCCGCCCGCGTAGAAGGAGAAAAAGCGCGCGGATATTACCGTACTTCATTTCCTTTGTGTGTTTACATCTGTAAAGACAACAAAATGGCTCCTACTAAACGACGGGGATCCGGTTCATGAAAAGACGCAATCTCTCCATCCGCACACGGATTACTATTTCACAGCAACTGATATTCCTGTGAACCGCACTGTGGATACAACGGGAGCACGTACGGTGAATATTCGCACCACAGGGAATGAGAAGTCATCCTTCACTGTGGTTCTAGCTTGCCATGCTAATGGCCAGAAACTTCCACCCATGGTGATATTCAAAAGGAAGACCTTGCCAAAAGAGACCTTTCCAGCCGGCGTCATCATAAAAAGCTAACTCGAAGGGATGGATGAAGAAAAGATGAGCGAGTGGTTAAGGTAAGTTTAAGTTTACGCGAAGAGGCCGGGTGGCTTTTTTCACGCAGCTTCGTCCATGTTGATATACGACTCCATGCGCGCCCACATCACGCTGGTTTTTAATATATTATTAAAGTTTGACTGACCTATCTGACTGTTTTTTTGACATTCCTTTAGCGCAGTTAGATGCGGCTTACAACACGGGGCGGCTTATAGGTGGACAAAGTTTTGAAATATGCCGTTCATTGAAGGCGCGGCTTATAACCCAGGGCGGCTTATGGTGCGGAAAATACGGTACAACTTAAATTCGGATATATGTAAATATCTGCCTCCGACAGTGTGAACTCTTATTCAAAGTGGATCACATTACTACATTGTTTATGTATTCGTTCCATAATTGTATTCCACTTACGGACATGCTAAAGGTTTCAAGTGTTGTACGCGCATACACATTTATATTTCTCCTCTTTTTTTGTCGGCAATAATTGTTGTATATTCTTGGCCCGCAGCTTATAGTTTGCTTTGTACATCATTTTAGATGTTCGCAAATGCCCCAAGTCATTGAATTTAAATATTTTGGATTCAATAAATAAAGTGTGTGTTATTCTAACTGACCTATTTTGTAACTCGGTTAGTGAACGAAGTGTACTTTTGTAGTTATTTCTGCACAACAACTTGGAAATGGTAACACTGGCGAGCAGTAGAGAATACGAACTGACTTTTGGTCCAGAATATATTTTGCTTTATTATTTAGTATTTCTTGCCGCCTTTTATTGTACGTTTTTAATGAGGCTTTGTCATTCAATGAGCTATTATCACACCCAACAACGTGGTTTCTTTTACTCTTTCAACGTCTACTCCGTCTGTTTGTATTTGTGTTGGACAGTTTGAACATGTTTGGTCCCAGTATTGACTCCTGGGGTACGCCGCAATTTGAATTTGAAGTTTGTTCATGCCACATCTCAATGGTTATACAATCTTAAAGGAGAATTGTGCCTATTGTTTGCATTATTTGTGTAAGACAAGAACACATGTGTTTTTGTTTATTTTTAGGATTTTATATATTATAGAAAACGCTTGCAAGATGCAACTAATGGAAGTCAGCCATGCAGCCTTCAAACTCTTCTAAGTACTTCTTCTTTCTTACTAAATTGTTTCTATTTTGACAGAAAAAAAAAGCATGGAGATGGCCTAAAAAAGATATTTTAACAAAAAGATTCTTGCAAAAAAAAATACTGAGTTTCTAGCCGCCTAGAACGGGCCTACTAATGTTACAAATGAGAATGCAAGAACGTCTTTATGTCTCTCGCAAGGATCGTGGAGGAGATGCAACATTTCAGACGTGTAGTGAAGTTCCCCAAGAGAGAACAAATGACATCAATCAATCAATCAATCAATGTTTATTTATATAGCCCTAAATCACAAGTGTCTCAAAGGGCTGCACAAGCCACAACGACATCCTCGGTACAAAGCCCACATAAGGGCAAGGAAAAACTCACCCCAGTGGGACGTCGATGTGAATGACTATGAGAAACCTTGGAGAGGACCGCATATATATATATATATATATATATATATATATATATATATATATATATGAACAAACACACAAAATATGCAATATTTTCCGCCAAAATATTTTGAATGCCCCTGTTGTCCAATAAAACTTTGCATATTTTGTGTTTTTTCCATAGAAAACAATTTTTACCCCCCAAAATATTTCAAAGTGCAATATTTGATGTGAAGCAATTAAAGCCTTAAATATTATTGGGGATCCAAAAAGGGTCCCACTCATAAAAGTGTTAAAAATAAGTCATACATTTTTTTTTTTTTTACTTTCAACAATTAAATGTCCGGATCAACTTTACAGCTATTTGTTGATTACATTTTTTTTAATGTTTTTTTGTTCATTTTTTAATGCCCTTTTTGTCCAATAAAACTTTGCATATTTTTTGTTTTTCCCCAAAAAATATTTCAAAGTGTAATATTTGATGTGAATTAATTCAAGCATTAAATATGTCAATAAATCATAACAACATTGATTTTGATTCATTATTATTTTTTCAGCAATGACAGTTTTAAAGAACAATTCTACTAAAATGATTGGGGATCCAAAAAGGGTCAGACTCATAAAAGTGTTAAAAATAAGTCATACATTTTGTTTTAACATTTTTTTTTTTTACTTTCAACAATAAAATGTCCGGATCAACTTTACATCTATTTGTTGATTACAATTTGTTAATATTTTCATGTTTTTTTGTTCATTTTTTAATGCCCTTTTTGTCCAATAAAACTTTGCATATTTGTGTTTTTTCCATAGAAAACAATCTTTCCCCCCCAAAAAATATTTCAAAGTGTAATATTTGATGTGAAGTAATTAAAGCCTTAAATATGTCAATAATTCATAACAACATTGATTTTGATTCATTATTATTTTTTGAGCAAAGACAGTTAAAAAAAAAAAAATCCCACTAAAATTATTGGGGATCCAAAAAGGGTCCCACTCTTAATCGTGTTAAAAATAAGTCATACATTTTTTTTTTAATCTTTCAACAATTAAATGTCCGGATCAACTTTACATCTATTTGTTGATTACATTTTAAAAATTATTTTAATGCTTTTTTGTTAATTTTTAATGCTCTTTTTGTCGAATAAAAGTTTGCATATTTTGTCCCCCCCCCCCAAAATTTTTTTTTCAAAGTGTAATATTTTAAGTGAAGTAATTAAAGCCTTAAATATGTCAATAAATCATAACAACATTGATTTTGATTCATTATTATTTTTTGAGAAAGAGAGTTAAAAAAAATCCCACTAAAATGATTGGGGATCCAAAAAGGGTCCCACTCATAAAAGTGTTAAAAATAAGTAATAACTTTTAAAAAATGTTTACTTTCAACAATTAAATTTCCGGATCAACTTTACATCATTTGGTTGATTACAATTTTTTAAAATTATTTTCATGTTTTTTTGTTAATTTTTTAATGCCCTTTTTGTCCAATAAAACTTTGCATATTTTGTTTTTCCCCCCAAAAATATTTCAAAGTGTAATATTTGATGTATAGTAATTGGAGCCTTAAATATGTCAATAATTCATAACAACATTGATTTTGATTCATTATTATTTTTTGAGCAATGACAGTTCTAAAGAACAATCCTACTAAAATGATTGGGGATCCAAAAAGGGCCCCACTCATAAAAGTGTTAAAATTAAGTCATACATTTTGTTTTAACATTTTTTTTTTACTTTCAACAATAAAATGTCCAGATCAACTTTACATCTATTTGTTGATTACAATTTGTTAATATTTTCATGTTTTATTTGTTCATTTTTTAATGCCCTTTTTGTCCAATAAAACTTTGCATATTTTGTGTTTTTTTCCATAGAAAACAATCTTTTCCCTCCAAAATATTTCAAAGTGTAATATTTGATGTGAAGTAATTGGAGCCTTCAATATGTCAATAATTCATAACAACATTGATTTTGATTCATTATTATTTTTTGAGCAAATATAGTTAAAAAATAATCCCACTAAAATGATTGGGGATCCAAAAAAGGTCCCACTCATAAAAGTGTTAAAATTATTATTTATTATTTTCATGTTTTTTTTGTTCATTTTTTAATGCCCTTTTGTCCATTAAACCTTTGCATATTTTTTGTTTTTCCCCAAAAAATATTTCAAAGTGTAATATTTGATGTGAAGTAATTCAAGCATTAAATATGTCAATAATTCATAACAACATTGATTTTGATTCATTATTATTTTTTGAGCAATGACAGTTCTAAAGAACAATTCTACTAAAATGATTGGGGATCCAAAAAGGGTCCCACTTATAAAAGTGTTAAAATTAAGTCATACATTTTTTTATTTTTTTTAAAACTTTCAACAATTAAATGTCCGGATTAACTTTACATCTATTTGTTCATTACAATTTTTTAAATTATTTTCTTGTTTTATTTGTTCATTTTTTAATGCCCTTTTTGTCCAATAAAACTTTGCATATTTTGTGTTTTTTCCATAGAAAACAATCTTTTCCCTCCAAAATATTTCAAAGTGTAATATTTGATGTGAAGTAATTGGAGCCTTAAATATGTCAATAATTCATAACAACATTGATTTTGATTCATTATTATTTTTTGAGCAAAGACAGTTTAAAAAAAATCCCACTAAAATTATTGGGGATCCAAAAAGGGTCCCACTTATAAAAGTGTTAAAATTAAGTCATACATTTTTTTTTTTAACTTTCAACAATTAAATGTCCGGATCAACTTTACATCTATTTGTTGATTACAATCTTTTAAAATTATTTTAATGCTTTTTTGTTCATTTTTAATGCTCTTTTTGTCGAATAAAACTTTGCATATTTTGTTTCCCCACTCCCCCCCAAATATTTCAAAGTGTAATATTTTAAGTGAAGTAATTAAAGCCTTAAATATGTCAATCGATCATAAGAACATTGATTTGATTCTTCTTTTTTTTTTTGAGCAAAGATACCGTAGTTAAAAAAATCCCACTAAAATGATTCGGGATCCAAAAAGGGTCCCACTCATAAAAGTGTTAAAAATAAGTAATAATTTTGTAATTTTTTTTACTTTCAACAATTAAATGTCCGGATCAACTTTACATCAATTGGTTGATTACAATTTTAAAAAATTATTTTCATGTTTTTTTGTTAATTTTTTGATGCCCTTTTTGTCCAATCAAACTTGGCATATTTTGTTTTTCCCCCCAAAAAATATTTCAAAGTGTAATATTTGATGTGAAGTAATTAAATCCTTAAATATGTCAATAATTCATAACAACATTGATTTTGATTCATTATTATTTTTTGAGCAATGACAGTTCTAAAGAACAATCCTACTAAAATGATTGGGGATCCAAAAAGGGTCCGACTCATAAAAGTGTTAAAATTAAGTCATACATTTTTTTTTACATTTTTTTTTTTACTTTCAACAATAAAATGTCCAGATCAACTTTACATCTATTTGTTGATTACAATTTGTTAATATTTTCATGTTTTTTTGTTCATTTTTTAATGCCCTTTTTGTCCAATAAAACTTTGCATATTTGTGTTTTTTCCATAGAAAACAATCTTTTCCCCCAAAAATATTTCAAAGTGTAATATTTGATGTGAAGTAATTAAAGCCTTAAATATGTCAATAATTCATAACAACATTGATTTTGATTCATTATTATTTTTTCAGCAATGACAGTTTTAAAGAACAATCCTACTAAAATGTTTGGGGATCCAAAAAGGGTCCCACTCATAAAAGTGTTAAAAATAAGTCGTACATTTTTTATATTTTTTTAACTTTCAACAATTAAATGTCCGGATGAACTTCACATCTATTTGTTGATTACAATTTTTTGTTATTATTTTCACGTTTTTTTTGTTAATTTTTTAATGCCCTTTTTGTCCAATAAAACTTTGCATATTTTGTTTTTCCCCCAAAAAATATTTCAAAGTGTAATATTTGATGTGAAGTAATTGGAGCCTTAAATATGTCAATAATTCATAACAACATTGATTTTGATTCATTATTATTTTTTGAGCAAAGACAGTTAAAAAAAACCCCACTAAAATTATTGGGGATCCAAAAAGGGTCCCACTCATAAACGGGTTAAAAATAAGTCATACATTTTTTTTTTTTACTTTCAATAATTAAATGTCCGGATCAACTTTACATCTATTTGTTGATTACAATTTTTTATTATTTTCATGTTTTTTTTGTTAATTTTTTAATGCCCTTTTGTCCAATAAAACTTTGCATATTTTGTGTTTTTTCCATAGAAAACAATATTTTCCCTCCAAAATATTTCAAAGTGTAATATTTGATGTGAAGTAATTAAATCCTTAAATATGTCAAAAATTCATAACATTGATTTTGATTCATTATTATTTTTTGAGCAAAGACAGTTAAAAAAAATCCCACTAAAATTATTGGGAATCCAAAAAGGGCCCCATTCATAAAAGTGTTAAAAATAAGTCATACATTTTTTATTTTTTTTACTTTCAACAATTAAATGTCCGGATCAACTTTACATCTATTCATTGATTACAATTTTTTAGTATTTTCATGTTTTTTTTGTTCATTTTTTAATGCCCTCTTTGTCCAATAAAACGTTGCATATTTTGTGTTTTTTCCATAGAAAACAATCTTTTCCCTCCAAAATATTTCAAAGTGTAATATTTGATGTATAGTAATTGGAGCCTTAAATATGTCAATAATTCATAACAACATTGATTTTGATTCATTATTATTTTTTCAGCAATGACAGTTTTAAAGAACAATTCTACTAAAATGATTGGGGATCCAAAAAGGGTCCCACTCATAAAAATGTTAAAAACAGGTCATACATTTTTTTATTTTTTTAACTTTCAACAATTAAATGTCCGGATCAACTTTACATCTATTTGTTGATTACATTTTTTTAAATTATTTTCATGTTTTTTGTTCATTTTTTAATGCCCTATTTGTCCAATAAATCTTTGCATATTTTTTGTTTTTCCCCAAAAAATATTTCAAAGTGTAATATTTGATGTGAAGTAATTAAAGCCTTAAATATGTCAATAAATCATAACAATGTTGATTTTGATTCATTATTATTTTTTGAGCAATGACAGTTCTAAAGAACAATCCTACTAAAATGATTGGGGATCCAAAAAGGGTCCCACTCATAAAAGTGTTAAAAATAAGTCATACATTTTTTTTTTTTAAATCTATCAACAATTAAATGTCCGGATCAACTTTACATCTATTTGTTGATTACAATTTTTTTTTAAATTATTTTAATGCTTTTTTGTTAATTTTTAATGCTCTTTTTGTCAAATAAAACTTTGCATATTAACCCCCCCCCAAAAAAATGGTGTAATATTTGATGTGAAGTAATTCAAGCCTTAAATATGTCAATAAATCATAACAACATTGATTTGATTCATTTTTTTTGGAGCAAAGATAGTTAAAAAAAATCCCACTAAAATGATTGGGGATCCAAAAAGGGTCCCACTCATAAAAGTGTTAAAAATAAGTATCCATCCATCCATCTTCTTCCGCTTATCCGAGGTCGGGTCGCGGGGGCAGCAGCCTAAGCAGGGAAGCCCAGACTTCCCTCTCCCCAGCCACTTCGTCCAGCTCCTCCCGGGGGATCCCGAGGCGTTCCCAGGCCAGCCGGGAGACATAGTCTTCCCAACGTGTCCTGGGTCTTCCTCGTGGCCTCCTACCGGTCGGACGTGCCCCAAACACCTCCTTTGGGAGGCGCTCGGGTGGCATCCTGACCAGATGCCCGAACCACCTCATCTGGCTCCTCTCCATGTGGAGGAGCAGCGGCTTTACTTTGAGCTCCCCCCGAATGACAGAGCTTCTCACCCTATCTCTAAGGGAGAGCCCCGCCACCCGGCGGAGGAAACTCATTTGGGCCGCTTGTACCCGTGATCTTGTCCTTTCGGTCATAACCCAAAGCTCATGACCATAGGTGAGGATGGGAACGTAGATCGACCGGTAAATTGAGAGCTTTGCCTTCCGGCTCAGCTCCTTCTTCACCACAACGGATCGATACAGCGTCCGCATTACTGAAGACGCCGCACCGATCCGCCTGTCAATCTCACAATCCACTCTTCCCTCACTTGTGAACAAGACTCCGAGGTACTTGAACTCCTCCACTTGGGGCAAGATCTCCTCCCCAACCCGGAGATGGCACTCCACCCTTTTCCGGGCGAGAACCATGGACTCGGACTTGGAGGTGCTGATTCTCATCCCAGTCGCTTCACACTCGGCTGCGAACCGATCCAGTGAGAGCTGAAGATCCTGGGCAGATGAAGCCATCAGGACCACATCATCTGCAAAAAGCAGATACCTAATCCTGCAGCCACCAAACCAGATCCCCTCAACGCCTTGACTGCGCCTAGAAATTCTGTCCATAAAAGTTATGAACAGAATCGGTGACAAAGGGCAGCCTTGGCGGAGTCCAACCCTCACTGGAAACGTGTCCGACTTACTACCGGCAATGCGGACCAAGCTCTGGCACTGATCATACAGGGAGCGGACTGCCACAATCAGACAGTCCGATACCCCATACTCTCTGAGCACTCCCCACAGGACTTCCCGAGGGACACGGTCGAATGCCTTCTCCAAGTCCACAAAACACATGTAGACTGGTTGGGCAAACTCCCATGCACCCTCAAGGACCCTGCCGAGAGTATAGAGCTGGTCCACAGTTCCACGACCAGGACGAAAACCACACTGTTCCTCCTGAATCCGAGGTTCGACTATCCGGCGTAGCCTCCTCTCCAGTACACCTGAATAGACCTTACCGGGAAGGCTGAGGAGTGTGATCCCACGATAGTTAGAACACACCCTCCGGTTCCCCTTCTTAAAGAGAGGAACCACCACCCCGGTCTGCCAATCCAGTGGTACCGCCCCCGATGTCCACGCGATGCTGCAGAGTCTTGTCAACCAAGACAGCCCCACAGCATCCAGAGCCTTAAGGAACTCCGGGCGGATCTCATCTACCCCCGGGGCCTTGCCACCGAGGAGCTTTTTAACTACCTCAGCAACCTCAGCCCCAGAAATAGGAGAGCCCACCACAGACTCCCCAGGCACTGCTTCCTCATAGGAAGCAGTGCCTGGGGAGCTACTGCATGTCATGACTAAATGGTTTGTGTGTGCGGGAAGGGGGATGGTACTACTGGCGTGTCGATAGAGGAAGATGGCTCAGAAAAACTAAAGCAAAGTTGAAAGACAGCAAAGAGCTCAGAGAAGATCAGAGTTTTAAGATCATTTAAAACTGAAAAAGACAGACATCATTGTGAAATGTTTGCACTGGGAAAGCCAGCTTGCATTTCATAATGTGATGTAACATTGCCAGAAATCATTCTGCATATTTAAGAGCAGCAAACAAGCAGAAACAAGGTAAAAGCCTTTTTTTTTGGCTTATGTATTTGACTTGCTTTCTTCAAACACATTAGGACATGTTAGCGCCTACAGTGTGTGCTAAACAAAAAATGCAACATCACTCCTCCAATCAATACCTTTTTAAAATGTGTGTACCGTATTTTCCGCACTATAAGGCGCACCTAAAAACCACAAATTTTCTCAAAAGCTGACAGTGCGCCTTATAACCCGGTGCGCTTTATATATGGATTAATATTAAGATTCATTTTCATAAACTTTCGGTCTCGTAACTACGGTAAACAGCCGCCATCTTTTTTCCCGGTACAACAGGAAGCGCTTCTTCTTCTACGCAAGCAACCGCCAAGGTAAGCACCCGCCCCCATAGAACAGGAAGCGCTTCTTCTTCTACTGTAAGCAACCACCCGCCCGCGTAGAAGAAGAAAAAGCGCGCGGATATTACCGTACGTTTCATTTCCTTTGTGTGTTTACATCTGTAAAGACCACAAAATGGCTCCTACTAAGCGTCAGGGATCCGGTTCATGAAAAGACGCAATCTCTCCATCCGCACACGGATTACTATTTCACAGCAACTGATATTCCTGTGAACCGCACTGTGGATACAACGGGAGCACGTACGGTGAATATTCGCACCACAGGGAATGAGAAGTCATCCTTCACTGTGGTTCTAGCTTGCCATGCTAATGGCCAGAAACTTCCACCCATGGTGATATTCAAAAGGAAGACCTTGCCAAAAGAGACCTTTCCAGCCGGCGTCATCATAAAAGCTAACTCGAAGGGATGGATGAAGAAAAGATGAGCGAGTGGTTAAGGTAAGTTTAAGTTTACGCGAAGAGGCCGGGTGGCTTTTTTCACGCAGCTCCGTCCATGTTGATATACGACTCCATGCGCGCCCACATCACGCTGGTTTTTAATATATTATTAAAGTTTGACTGACCTATTTGACAGTTTTTTTGACATTCCTTTAGCGCAGTTAGATGCGGCTTACAACACGGGGCGGCTTATAGGTGGACAAAGTTTTGAAATATGCCGTTCATTGAAGGCGCGGCTTATAACCCAGGGCGCCTTATGGTGCGGAAAATACGGTATGTGTAATTGTTGAATACATTGTAACTCAATTCACCATACTTTGTCTTTTTGTTTGGTTTGGTTCTTTCTTCAACGTTTCTATTACCTGATTCATGTGCATCTGGTTCCACAGGTTTAAAAAAAACAAAAACTTTTTTCTTTTTAATGTAAGTAATATATAGTAAAGCTCCCCTGGGAAAAGTATCCCAGGGGAGAATGACCAAAATGACGGTCATTAAAACAATCTTTGTTTACGTCAACAAATTTCCCTAAAATTCACATTGAGGCTAGACAGTGTGTTTTTTCTATTAATTAATAGATGGATCAATAGAAAAACTCCCCTCCCGACCTGCTATCTGAAAAACCCAGTTTGAATGTGTGAATACCGTAGGATGTCATTAATGTGTTACTGGAAAAAAAGGGGTTCGATTTGTTCACAGATTCTGTTAAAGACATGGTGGGTCATCAAAGTCCAGAAAACTTGAACAAAAATGTCATTGTTCGTCCCTTGACAATAGTGTGCTTCTGGGGAGGAGCACCTCTATTGCCTGTGGAGCAGCTATGGGGGAGCACATTACCCCATTAGTCATCTTGATTTAGGTTGGTCCACAGTCCAAACATATTTAACAGCTTTAAATGAGATATTAAACATAAGCAAAATATGCCACAATTAAGTGTAGGCGACGGAGAGCAAGGTGTTAGTAGCAACGACCGTGCCTCTATTTAACAGAGGTGGGACCAAGTCATTGTTTTGCAAGTCACAAGTAAGTCTCAAGTCTTTGCCCTCAAGTCCGAGTCAAGTCCCGAGTCAAGACAGGCAAGCCCCGAGTCAAGTCCAAAGTCAAGACTGGAAAGTCTCAAGTCAAGTCCTAAGTCCTGCATTTTGAGTTTCGAGTCCTTTCAAGTCCTTTTAACCACAGACTAATATATTAACACAGATTGTGTATGCTTTTCAAACGCTGTATTTATTCATTAAAACAAGTGCATTTTAAATTGCAGGAAAGAAAATTGTGCTGACATTGCACTTTATAATAGCACTATTAACCAGTCATTTTAAACATTAACTCATTCCTATACAGAACAAACACA
The DNA here is from genome assembly GCF_033978685.3 of Nerophis lumbriciformis. NCBI lineage: Eukaryota > Metazoa > Chordata > Actinopteri > Syngnathiformes > Syngnathidae > Nerophis > Nerophis lumbriciformis. The sequence goes on from NC_084580.2 coordinate 24,307,159, forward strand.
TTGAAAAATAAAGTGCAAATGTACTTATTTGTACAAAAGTGTTAACATTGAAAAAACATGACATATACGTGAACATAACAAAAAAGTTGTACTTTTTATATGTCAGGGCCCTATGCTGCATTGCATTTGCAAAAGACCAAATTAGCCAAGAGTCTGTCAGTCATTTGTGCACGATGGGGGCGTAGTATGATGCCACCATGGCTGAAAACTCGCTCCACTGGAGCACTGGAGGCAGGCACTGCCAAGACTCTCATGGCCACTCGGAACAGTGAAGGAAGAGTCTTCATGTTCAATGCCCAGAACAAAAGGGGGGAGAGAGTTGTTTTGGGTTGGTGCACTACTTGTAAGTGTATCTTGTGTTTTTTATGTTGATTTAATTAAAAAAAGAAAAAAAAAAATATATATATTTCTTGTGCGGCCCGATACCAATCGATCCACGGACCAGTAGCGGGCCGCGGTCCGGTGGTTGGGGACCACTGAGGTAAACAACCAACAGTATGTCAGAAAGCTAGCTAAAACGGTACACATATTCATAATATAGTATACATTTTAACTGACCTTTATTTGACTATTTTTGTCTTTTTTTAGGTGGCTAAAATACGCGGTGCTGCTGACCGCCGTCTCGTTACGTGTGATATATTGACTAACGTAACCCTGCTTAAAAAAAAAATCACTGAACAAAAAGTATGAATAAGGTAGTGAACTGCAACAGATTCCCGTGTTTGCAATAACGTTATAACGTTAGCAGTGAGTTTACAGCCTCACTGATTTAACTACACAGCAAATAAAAGTCACGTTACTTAGCCAATAAACGTTATCTTACATTCAAAACTTACCCTTCTTTGTGCAACTTCAAATGCCGGACGAAGTTGGAAGTTGTTGCCTCTCCATCAGTCATTTTGGAACCGCATGTGTTGCATACTGCAAACCGTTTTGTGTTGACCACCTCGTAATTTTTATACCCAAACAAAATTATTTTAGGTATCATTTTTTGTTCACTGGCGTGTGGTTTGGACATGTCTTCTTCGTTGGTTGTCCTGCAATTTGATTGGATGAATGCTGTGTGATGAAAACAAAGTAGATCTAATTTGATTGGCTGTTGTACTGAGACCACACCAGCTGACACACGCAACGCTGATAGACAAGTACACAATGAAAAATACGGAGCGCTCCCGAATAACTTTTTCATCTTTGGGTTTTGGGGAAAGTAGCAAGTCATGTCAAGTCATGTCAATTCAAAAGGCTCAAGTCCAAGTGAAGTCACAAGTCATTGATGTTAAAGTCGAAGTCGAGTTGCAAGTCTTTTTACATTTTGTCAAGTCGAGTCTAAAGTCATCAAATTCATGACTCGAGTCTGACTCGAGTCCAAGTCATGTGACTCGAGTCCACACCTCTGCTATTTAAAGTAATTGAATCAGGGCCTTCTTTCCTCCCATGAGGTCTGTGGAAGACGAGGAACCCTTCTTAAGAGAAAACTCTGAATGTAAACAAAACTGCTTCACTGCTTGAGTGTGAGTTAAGAATTTAGAGGAAGTCGAGGACTAAAATGTCTCAACTTCCAGGGGAGTGCAGAAGAATGTAGATCAGGGGTTGGCGCAGTAAGCCTCCTCAGAGAACATAATACAACGGGGGCATCCACTACTCCTTGAAAAAAAGATTTTCTGCACAATAAACATAACTGTTGGATTCCCCCCAAACCCCTTAATTATTTTCTGTCATGAACGCCTCCCTCATAAAGAACATAACTTTTTTTTTTTTTTTACATCTACCCCGAAATATTACGGGCCAGATTACCGTATTTTCCGCACCATAAGGCGCCCTGGGTTATAAGCCGCGCCTTCAATGAACGGCATATTTCAAAACTTTGTCCACCTATAAGCCGCCCCGTGTTGTAAGCCGCATCTAACTGCGCTAAAGGAATGTCAAAAAAACAGTCAAATAGGTCAGTCAAACTTTAATAATATATTAAAAACCAGCGTGATGTGGGCGCGCATGGAGTCGTATATCAACATGGACGGAGCTGCGTGAAAAAAGCCACCCGGCCTCTTCGCGTAAACTTCCCTTAACCACTCGCTCATCTTTTCTTCATCCATCCATCCCTTCGAGTTAGCTTTTATGATGACGCCGGCTGGAAAGGTCTCTTTTGGAAAGGTCTTCCTTTTGAATATCACCATGGGTGGAAGTTTCTGGCCATTAGCATGGCAAGCTAGAACCACAGTGAAGGATGACTTCTCATTCCCTGTGGTGCGAATATTCACCGTACGTGCTCCCGTTGTATCCACAGTGCGGTTCACAGGAATATCAAAAGTCAGTGGAACCTCGTCCATGTTGATAATGTTCTCTGGCCGGATCTTTTTTTCAGCTATCTTGTTTTTACAATATGCACGGAAAGTAGCCAGCTTTTCTTGAAAGTCTTTAGGCAGTTGCTGTGAAATAGTAATCCGTGTGCGGATGGAGAGATTGCGTCTTTTCATGAACCGGATCCCTGTCGCTTAGTAGGAGCCATTTTGTGGTCTTTACAGATGTAAACACACAAAGGAAATGAAACGTACGGTAATATCCGCGCGCTTTTTCTTCTTCTACGCGGGCGGGTGGTTGCTTACAGTAGAAGAAGAAGCGCTTCCTGTTCTATGGGGGCGGGTGCTTACCTTGGCGGTTGCTTGCGTAGAAGAAGAAGCACTTCCTCTTCTACGGGGAAAAAAGATGGCGGCTGTTTACCGTAGTTGCGAGACCGAAACTTTATGAAAATGAATCTTGATATTAATCCATATATAAAGCGCACCGGGTTAAAAGCCGCACTGTCAGCTTTTGAGTAAATTTGTGGTTTTTAGGTGCGGCTAATAGTGCGGAAAATACGGTACTACACTGGATGATGGACCACACCATGCACATAAACATATGGAATGTAGCCCATGTCAGCTCATCATGGGTCTGTCACAAGGGGAGGGAATGGCACAAAATCTTGCGATTTGGCCAAAAACAGTAAATTAGCTCCGTTTCTTCGTACTCCTTCTCAGACATGTCCAAGTGTTAATCTGTGATGTACTTCAATAAAACATTAAGCGTGTTGGGAATAAACTGTGCCAAACAACAATAATAAACAATACATACGTTCCCTAATGTTAGAACACAAAACATTGCAACAAGTTTATGTGAATTAGAAATGTTGAAAAATAAAATAAAACCATATCAGAGTTATTGTGACCAAAATATCACGGTTATCATAAATTATCACGGAATTGTCAAATGTGCTTAAAAATAACTAATACCTTGAAATATTTTAACAAAGTGTTTTTAAAATAAATAAACACATGTATAAGAAATTAGCAACACACCTATTTAATATACTTTCCTTAGCAGAACAAACATTATAAATATCGTTCTACTATTATATGAGTTTTAAAATATGTTTTTATATGTTCTAATTTGTAAAGGTTTTAGAGTGTTTATTGTTAAAGGTCAAATGCGTGTTGTTTGTAAGACGTTAATGTGTTTTGTATTAGTGATGGATTCCGGAAGCGAGCTAACTAACTACAGTGAGACGATGTTGAGTCAAAAAAAATGCTTTTAGTCAAAGTCTGCCAGCTAATTTTGTCTATATACATATGTGTGGCTTTCGTAACACATCGCCATCAAAGAAAAAAAAGCTTTGGTGTTGTTTTGTTTGTATTTACCAGAATTAGAATCAAAATCAGAATAGTTGTATTGCCATTGTTTGAGAACGGGTTCACAAACTAGGAATTTTTCTTGGTGCAGTCGTGCAACATAAAACACATATAACACAGATTTGGTAATAACAAGAGCTGAAATTGCGGCTATTTTGACTGTCCTTAAAACATTGATTAATGGTTTTTTATCAGCACTTTTCCCGTCATTGCTATAAAATGGACAAAACTTTAATAGAGTTATTAGTATTCATGTAACAGTGTAATGAACAGCACATTTACGGTAGGCATGAATATGTCTGAACAAAGTTGCCATCTTTATTGTTAGTTGGCACTAGGGATGTAACAATAAAGGGTATAATTGATAACCATGGTAAAACGGTTAGTATTACCATTTTAAATGAAAATGATCAAAAACAAACACGATTGATAACTGCACTGAATGACTGGTTCCAGCACGCAAGCTGAAATGCTAACATGAAAACAAGAGACATTAACGTCTTTGCCCACAAAGAAACAACTTACCCCAAAATAATTTATACAAACAAATTGCTGTCTAAGCAATTAAGCTACTTAATTGTGCACATTGACCCTACAAACTGTGGTCTCTTAGAATATAATGATTGTTCTATATTAGAGGAATACCTCAGAAGACTGTGTTATACAGAGTTTTTTCCGAATTTAAATATGTTTTCTGAATGTAAAGTTCTTTATTGTGTCTAAAGTTCAATAGACGTTAAACAAGAGACGCTATTTTCCCGAGCATCTGATATTTAAGGTTATGCTTCAAAAATCTAAAGAACTTTAGGTTTCATTCAAAAGTGTCATGGTGAGACTGTGTGTGCGTGTGTGTGTGTGTGTGTGTGTGTGTGTGTGTGTGTGTGTGTGTGTGTGTGTGTGTGTGTGTGTGTGTGTGTGTGTGATCTGAAAGATCTTTTGGCTTGTGGTGGGAATGACCTTTGGTCCTTTCGTCCTCCGACGGAGGTGTGTGTGTTTGCTTGTGTGCCATTTCCCCCAAACGCTCTCGCCATGCCATGACGGGTCCGACCACAACCGGTGTAAACACCCCGCATTCAGAGTTGAAAGTCTCCATCGAAAAGACGTCGGGCTCGGTCGGATAGGGACCGGTGATTTTAGGAGCACGAAGACTGGCGCGGAAAAACCAACGACCCGAGGCCGAAGATTTCGTCTCCCAAGTAGCGCTGAACAGAATTCTTCTCTCACTCAACTCAGCCATGGTCGGGTAAGTAGACAAGCTTCCTTTTACGCGTTTATCGATCGGTGAAGGATCACGCCACAGCAAATCGTCCATCGCCAGACTTAACACGTCCCAATCTACGGTAGATAGCGATGAAACGTTCGCGAAAAGGCTTCCGTCTCTTTTCTCTTTCAGCTGGAATAAGCAGACATCTCCCGTCTCACATCTGAAAACGTATCCAAAAGATCCATCCATCCCGTAAGCTTCCAAACCCCATTTCTCACGCAAAGACTCGGATGCCGGCAGCTGAGTACGACTCAGAAAAACCCTACTTTTCTGCGGGGCGTTGAGGTAAGTTTTCAACACACTATTTTTATAAATGGTCACCGGTGTTTGGCTAATCATGGCTAAAATGAATGAATTTCTGTAGCGTACTCACAAAGTCTTTACTGCTCAAAACGTATAAAGTTCCGAAATACCAACCGCGCAACTGTTTACAGAGTTTTGTAACCTTTTACTGAGTGTTGTAACCCCCTCCTCATTTTTCCCACGACGTCATTCAACCCCCTTCACCATTTTCCCACGAACCTCATTAATATTCAACCGTATTTGACCCCGCATCCATCAAATTTGACAGATGGTCAACCTCATTCATATTCATAAGCAGATATTGCCTTTGTTTCCTCTTTTTCCTTTGTTTTCTTTGTTTCTTTTGTTCCCTTTGTTTCTTTTGTTCCATTTGTTTCTTTTGTTTCCTTTGTTTCCTTTGTTTCTTTTGTCTCCTTTGTGTCTTTTGTTCCCTTTGTTCCTTTGTTCCCTTTGTGTCCTTTGTTGCCGTTTTGTCCTTTGTTTCCTTTGTTTCTTTTGTTGCCTTTGTTCCCTTTGTTCTCTTTGTTTCCTTTGTGCCCTTTGTTCTCTAGCCCCGCCCCCTTGACCTTTCCTTTGTTCTTCCTTGACCTTTGGCCCCGCCCCATCCATCACAATTTTTGACATAAGGTATAGCCTTACTTCTCTCATAACAACGAAAAAAACAGCAGTTACACCCTGCTGCATGTTGGTGTTGTGGGAAAGAAGGACATTTTGCCCGAGACTGTCCTAAAAAAAAACAACCAAACAACAACAATCAAGGTTCAGCATGACTAGGTCAGGAGACATCCAAATCTCCAAAGACAACACCAAAAGACAAAGAAAATGATCAGAGTGATCATAAGACATACTAAGTTATGAGAACTAAAGTGAACAAACAGCAAGTACACCAGAATAATAATTGAAATAAATGACAAAGAAATCAAATTTCTGTGTGACACTGGAGCATGAAGAATTACATGTAGAGAATAAAACTAAGTGGAAACACAATTTCTGAAAAATCAGCAGTCCGTCCAGTAGACTTACAAGGACAAGACATGATGACTGTTCTAGGATTAGCGATAGCATTAGATTATGAAGGGGGAATGACTGTTAAGAGATAAAGAAATACGCATGCATTTTATGGTTTTGGATTGTTGTTGACCCTGTTGTGTTGTGTTGTGTGTGTTGAGATGGATAAAAATAGAAACATAGATGTATTACATCTAAGTTTTATTGTGAGTAGTGTGGATAGAGAAGGAGCGAGAGAGAGAGAGAGAGAGAGAGAGAGAGAGAGAGAGAGAGAGAGAGAGAGAGAGAGGTGAAGAGAATGGATTGGGAAAACATGGAAAAAGGGACGTTTATAACCTTACGTGAATGGTTTCTAGGAGAAGAGAATAGACGTATAAACATTGTGTACTAGTGTAAGGAAGAGATGGATAGAGGATGTGTTGTGAGGAAAAAAGCAAGTTCAAGAAAAGATGAGAAAGTGACAAATGTAGGTGCATGTGGAAAAACATGGTGTTCGTGTTGTCAGCGTATGCTATTGGTGGTAGATCGCTGCAAGTTTGTTTGTTTGTTTGTCTGTTTGTTTAAGTGTGTATCTTTCCTGGAACAAATTGTGTAAAAATTGTGTAAAAATTGTGTAAAAACCTCGAGGTTCGAATAAAAAGAGGCTCAGATAAAAATAGTTTCAAATAAAAATAAGTGAAATATAAAATATTGGACACTGGCAAAGATGTCAAAAAGACGGTAGAGGTGAGGAGTGACAGAAATGTTTAAAAATAAATGAAGAAATGGGAAGAAATCAATAATAATAATTAAACTCAAAATGGAATAAACTAATGTGTACGCCAGATAATGTGGAGGTATTGAAATAAGATATGAAGAAAATGTAGACTGAAGATATACATATATTTATATATATAAATAGTGTTTTTATGAGGGACCCATCAGTGATAAATATACAAATAATTAAAATAGTGCAACAAATAAAAACTTAGATTAATAACTATAATAAGAGTCGATATGTATAGCATGATCAAGTGATATAAAGTAAGTTACATGTTTATAGGCATAGGGGAAAAAAAATAAAAACGCTCTTCGAGTGTTGTTCGCCTTATCTCTTAGGGTGTGCACTCACACACACACACAACCTTGTGTGCGTGTGTGTGTGTGTGTGTGTGTGTGTGTGTGTGTGTGTGTGTGTGTGTGTGGCACATTGGGAGTGGAAGTTTGAAAATGAATGTATTACGTGCAAGTTTAAAGTCTGTCTAACTTTAAAGTGTAGTCTAACATTCTTAGGTTAGATTATAATTTTTTTTTTACACATTTGCAGTACACCATACATCTGGGTGCTGAGCTAAGATAAAATAATGGCATAACATTGAATAAATAAGGAGGCATGGCAAGAGTAGGCAGGAGCATGACTATAACCATTACAACGGTTTGTTTTGAATATTGTTGAATAATAATTACAAATAAAAAATACAAAGAAATGGAAGAATGGCTCTTCTGAGTTAAAAAATTAAAGTTTAGTTCACTTATAGACAGTTTTAGTGGGTTTAAAATGTTACCTAAAATTACATGAAGTAATAGGTATAACATTTGAATTAGGAATATTGATTTAGTGTTTATTAGAACAATTAATGCTGTAATTTTAAAACATCATATGCAGGATTTGGACACATTTCACAGTGATTGATATCAGTAATGCATTCTTCTCGGTACCAATACATAAAGAAAGTACATTTTGGTTTGCATTTACCTATAAAGGGAAAAGATACACCTATACAAGACTACCGCAGAAAGTCCGACAATCTATTCACAAGCAATGCATGCAAGCATGTCCAAATTCGACCCTCCAGGAAGAAGACAAAAGTCCTGATATACGTACATGACATATTATTAGCATCACCGAATAAGGAAACCTGTAGAAAAGATACATTAGCGTTATTAAATCATCTACATTGTGAAGGACACAAAGTAAGCAAAACAGAAGTCCAATTATGCAAAACAGAAGTAAAATATCTAGGACATTCTTTAAACAAAGATGGACGCACTATTGTGGGAAGCAGAAAAGCAGCAGTACTACAAGCACCAAAACCACAAACAAAGAAGCAAATGATGGGGAAGTTATGTGATAAACAGGAGGGAAATGTTAGAATAATTATGTATATATTATCATCATAACTTTATGCTTAAAGGTTGTTGCTCTAAATTATTGTCAATTGTGCTGAAGTGGTATTTTTGTATCTGTGCAAGCTGGCAATCCAAAAGCCGGCTTTATCGGTATTGTGTCCAGCCTCGGCCTGCTGACTGCCAAGGCCGAACACCGCCGTGACGCAGACAGAGCAGAGACAAGACGATATCTCCAGCGTCAACTAATTTTCATTTATTCTATAATCATATATTGTGTCCAACTGGAGTTGTCGAGATTACCCCCTTCCCTCAGCGACAGCTTCAGTGATGTAACAGGGACCTTCCAAATAAATAGAGGTGGCACGCGGGCTTGACTTTTAGAACATAGTTTGGATCTGTAACTAGAATACAGCCCAAAACACGTGTCTCCTCATGAGCTAAATTGAACTCTGTCTCTGCATGATTCCTTGCTTCTTGTCTGATTATTAGATGTCATCAGTCTTTGAACCTGACATAGTGATGTGTTTGTTTATTGTTGTTTAAAGTTCTTATTCACTAATATTGATGTTCATTTTATCATTATTATTGATACTCTTATTGATATTTTTCAATTTTGTTTGTCCTTTTTTTTCATGCATGTGTTGAATTTGTGTGTTGAAGTGTGTATTGTTATTTCAAGTGTCGTTGGTTTGGAGTTGTACGTTATTCTTTTCAATGATTATTCAGTGTGATGTTTGGCAACACAATAAAATCAAAAATAAAATGATTCTTCTCAACAATCATTGACGATCCGCAGGTAAGAAAGATGATTTATTACCATAACAAGGCAAGAATACAAAAATAGGAACGGGAAGCTAGAGAAAAGCTTAGACCAGGACTAGCCAATACGGGAACTAGAAGCAAGAATAACCTGTTGGGTGTAGCAAACAAAACTGCCAGACAGAGTATGACGTGAGGCAGGAATACATATCTCTCTGATTAGTGACCGGACGCAGGTGAGCGTTCTGACCACTAATCAGAGGCAGGGGTAAATAATCAGCATCCATGGCAACAAGGAACACAAAAACAGGGGTGCTGAAAAGAACTAAACAACTAAGAGAATCTCAAACTAAACATGACATAATCCGGGTAACGGATCATGACAGAACCCCCCCACCCCCCCTTTAAGGGACGGATTCCAGACATCCCAGAAAAACAAAAAACAAAAAAGTCCATCGTCACGGGAGGGCGGAGGGAGGCCTAGGTGGTGGGTCCATGAGCCGACTGGAAGTCTTTGTTTTGATGACTCTTTGTTTTCCATCCATCGGAAGAAGGTGCTTCCTTGTACTCAACACTAACTGGACTCTGGAGGAGTACTCTGTGTCACCTCCGGCTCCGGCAGCAAGTCCTCTCCTGGGTCATAATAATAAATTGAGTCATCAAACAAGAGTCAAGGCCTTTCATAGACTTTGTGATGTGCTGGCATCGTTGAATTAAAAAGGTGGCAAACCAAATATTACATCATTACATAACAATATCACTAATACTTGGTTAATATTCAAGTCACCAAATGTAAATCAAGTTTTCTTGGCGCTTTTGGGTGGTTATTTATTGGGTTCTACTGACGGAACAGAGGACCTACCATTGACTCATTTATGTTAATATGCCAGTTAGAGTGCATTAAAAACAAACATGTTTTCGTAATGACACATCTTGGCCACTGGAGGCCAGTGTTTGTCTAAACCAAGGGACAAAGTAGGTGTACTGTCACCACCTGTCACATCACGCCGAGATTCAGTTGGACTTTTTTGCTGTTTTCCTGTGTGTAGTGTTTCACTTCTTGTCTTGCGCTCCTATTTTGGTGGCTTTTCCTGTTTTGTTGGTATTTTCCTGTAGCAGTTTCATGTCTTCCTTTGAGTGCTGTTCCCCACACCTGCTTTGTGTTAGCAATCAAGACTATTTCAGTAGTTTTTATCCTTCTTTGTGTGGACATTGTTGATTGTCATGGCATGTACGGATGTACTTTGTGGACGCCATCTGCTCCACACGCTGTAAGTCTTTAATGTTACTTTGTAATGGTACTTTCACTTTAATGTTACTTTTTAATGGTACTTTCACTTTAATGCTACTTTTTAATGGTACTTTGACTTAAATTCTACTTTTTAATGGTACTTTCATTTAAATGTTACTATTTAGTGGTAAATGTACTTAAATGTTACTTTTTCATGGTACTTTCACTTAAATGTTACTTTCTAATCCTACTTTCAACTAAATAATACTTTTTAGTGGTACTTTCACTTGAATTTTACTTTTGAATGGTACTTTCACTTAAATGTTACTTTTTATGGTACTTTGAATTAAATGTTACTTTTGAATGGTACTTTCACTTAAATGTTACCGTATTTTCCGCACCATAAGGCGCCCTGGGTTATAAGCCGCGCCTTCAATGAACGGCATATTTCAAAACTTTGTCCACCTATAAGCCGCCCCGTGTTATAAGCCGCATCTAACTGCGCTAAAGGAATGTCAAAAAAACAGTCAAATAGGTCAGTCAAACTTTAATAATATATTAAAAACCAGCGTGATGTGGGCGCGCATGGAGTCGTATATCAACATGGACGGAGCTGCGTGAAAAAAGCCACCCGGCCTCTTCGCGTAAACTTAAACTTACCTTAACCACTCGCTCATCTTTTCTTCATCCATCCCTTCGAGTTAGCTTTTATGATGACGCCGGCTGGAAAGGTCTCTTTTGGCAAGGTCTTCCTTTTGAATATCACCATGGGTGGAAGTTTCTGGCCATTAGCATGGCAAGCTAGAACCACAGTGAAGGATGACTTCTCATTCCCTGTGGTGCCAATATTCACCGTACGTGCTCCCGTTGTATCCACAGTGCGGTTCACAGGAATATCAGTTGCTGTGAAATAGTAATCCGTGTGCGGATGGAGAGATTGCGTCTTTTCATGAACCGGATCCCTGTCGCTTAGTAGGAGCCATTTTGTGGTCTTTACAGATGTAAACACACAAAGGAAATGATAATATCCGCGCGCTTTTACTTCTTCTACGCGGGTGGGTGGTTGCTTACAGTAGAAGAAGAAGCGCTTCCTGTTTTATGGGGACGGGTGCTTACCTTGGCGGTTGCTTGCGTAGAAGAAGAAGCGCTTCCTGTTCTACGGGGAAAAAAGATGGCGGCTGTTTACCGTAGTTGCGAGACCTAAACTTTATGAAAATGAATCGTAATATTAATCCATATATAAAGCGCACCAGGTTATAAGGCGCACTGTCAGCTTTTGAGAAAATTTGTGGTTTTTAGGTGCGCCTTATAGTGCGGAAAATACGGTACTTTTTCATCGTACTTTCTCTTAAATGTTACTTTTTAATGGTACTTTCACTTTAATGCTACTTTTTAATGGTACTTTCATTTAAATGTTACTTTTTAATCCTACTTTCACTTAAATGTTACTTTTTAGTGGTACTTTCTCTTAAATGTTACTTTTTAGTGGTACTTTCACTTAAATGTTACTTTTTAAAGGTGCTTTCACTTTAATGCTACTTTTTAATGGTACTTTCACTTAAATGTTACTTTTTACTCCTATTTTCACTTAAATGTTACTTTTTAGTGGTACTTTCTCTTAAATGTTACTTTTTAGTGGTACTTTCACTTAAATGTAACTTTTTAAAGGTGCTTTCACTTTAATGCTACTTTTTAATGGTACTTTCACTTAAATGTTACTTTTTACTCCTATTTTCACTTAAATGTTACGTTTTAGTGGTACTTTCATTTAAATGTTACTTTTTAATGGTACTTTCACTTAAATGTTACTTTTTAATGGTACTTTCACTTAAATGTTACTTTTTGGTCGTACATTCACTTAAATGTTGCTTTTTCAAGGTAATGTCATTAAATGCAGAGAACGACTCTCTGCGCCACACGCTGTAAGTCTTTGCTGTCGTCCAGCATTCTGTGTTTCTTTACTTTGCAGCCAGTTCAGTTTTAGTTCCGTTCTGCATAGCCTTCCCTAAGCTTCAATGCCTTTTCTTAGCAGTACTCGCCTTTTGTTTATTGTTGGCGTAGATACCTTTTTACCTGCACCCTGCCTCCCGCTGTCGTCTGCATATTGTGATCACGACACACCATGTTCCTGACATCTACAAAGCACTTAGCTACCTGCTGCCACCTACTGGTATGGAAGAGTATTACACGGTTACTCTGCCGAGCTCTAGACAGCACTGACACTCAACAAGGACACATTATTTGCGGGTTATAATTACTGGTTTGTATTAACCCAATAAGTGAAATGACATAATCACCCACGTTGACAAACACTGGTCGACACACGTGATCAGTTGGTGTTGGTGGTGATGTCATCATGGTGACTCACCTGCAGCTTCCCCTTGAACGGGAGGTGTGACACGGGCCGGGGGCGCTGCTTCTGCCTGGGCCGACGGGGCGAGGGGAAAACGTGAGACGAAGTCTTGCGCTACATGACGACAACAACGCACACAATTATTGTCAATGCACACCTTCCACATTTTTGCCATTTCCACTGTCAACAACAACAACAACAAAAATGATTGGTCAACAGAAAAGCAGCCACATCACTGTGTACTAGAATGTTGGGTTGCACGACATTACACATGTTTTAACTCATATTTGTTCTTATGTAAGAGAAGAAAACTACAAAATCAGCAGAGGATGAAATAATTACAAACCCCAAAAGCAGTGAAGTTGTCACGTTGTGTAAATGGTAAATAAAAAGAGAATACAACAAATCCTTTTCAACTTATGTTCAATTGAATAGATTGCAAAGACAAGATATTTCATGTTCACACTGAGAAACTTGTTTATTTTATTTTTTTGCATGGCCTTTCCTTTTAACAACACTCAGTAAAGGTTTGGGAACTGAGGAGGCACATTTTTGAAGTGGAATTCTTTCCCATTCTTGCTTGATGTACAGCTTAAGTTGTTCAACAGTCGAAGCCACGCTGTTGTAGCACGTGGCTTGGAATCGTCTCGCTGAAATAAGCAGGGGCGTCCATGATAGCGTTGCTTGGATGGCAACATATGTTGCTCCAAAACCTGTATGTACCTTTCAACATTAATGGTGTCTTCACAGATGTGTAAGTTACCCATGCCTTGGGCACTAATACACCCCCATACCATCACACATGCTGCCTTTTACACTTTGTGCCTAGAACAGTCCGGACGGTTCTTTTCCTCTTTGGTTCGGAGGACACGACGTCCACAGTTTCCAAAAACAATTAGAAATGTGGACTCATCAGACCACAGAACACTTTTCCACTTTGCATCAGTCCATCTTAGATGAGCTCGGGCCCAGCGAAGCTGGCGGCGTTTCTGGGTGTTGTTGATAAATGGCTTTGGCTTTGCATAGTAGAGTTTTAACTTGCACTTACAGATGTAGCGACCAACTGTAGTTACTGACAGTGGTTTTCTGAAGTGTTCCTGAGCCCATGTGGTGATATCCTTTACATACTGATGTCTGTTTTTATGCAGTACCGCCTGAGGGATCCAAGGTGCGTAATATCATGGCTTACGTGCAGTGATTTCTCCAGATTCTCTGAACCTTCTGATGATATTACGGAGCGTAGATGGTGAAATCCCGAAATTCCTTGCAATAGCTGGTTGAGAAATGTTGTTCTTAAACAATTTGCTCAGGCATTTGTTGACAAAGTGGTGACCCTCGCCCCGTCCTTGTTTAAAAATTTCATGGAAGCTGCTTTTATACCCAATCATGGCACCCACCTGTTCCCAATTAGCCTGTTCACCTGTGGGATGTTCCAAATAAGTCTTTGATGAGCATTCCTCAACTTTCTCATTCTTTTTTGCCACTTGTGCCAGCTTTTTTGAAACATATTGCAGGCATCAAATTCCAAAAGAGCTAATATTTGCAAAACATAACAAAGTTTGTCAGTGTGAACATGAAATATCTTGTCTTTGCAGTCTATTCAGTTGAAAAGGATTTGTTGTATTCTCTTTTTGTTTACCATTTACACAACCTGACAACTTCACTGCTTTTGGGGTTTGTATTGGTATAATGCATATTTAAATCTCAAGTAACAGAACCTTTATTGTGAAACATTGTAATCTACTATATCATGACACAAGCTGAAGAGTAGGAATCATTGTTTCTTCAAATGTAAAACAACAACCTGGTAATAATTCATGATAAATGTTTCACTACTGCTCTTTCTTTTCCTTCTAGAATACTTCCTTGTGTCACTAACTGCTAAAATATGATCAGTAACTTAACTTCCTGTAAAACTACTAACTCAAAACTTGGCATATCATTTGATCAAATACACATTTGAAGTCTACTGACTTTCAAATGAATAAATAAATATATTAGCACAGTTCTTGATTAAGATGAATGTACTTTTTTTATTATTAGAGTTACTTATATGACAAAAATAATGCAAAGAGTTAAAAAAAAAGGTTTTTCAAAATATATTAAATGTTTTTGTATTTTAAGGTCACTTGTGAAAAAGTATGGTGTTTATGTTTGTCGTTGTCTAATTAAATGTATTTGTGTGATTGATGCTGTGTTGCTACCATGTTACAAAGTAAAATCAAATAAAAAAGACACAAGTAAACCTTTTTCATAAATGTCATTCAATCCTTTCTTGTAGTATTCCAACATCCACTCCTTGTAGACGTGAATATCATCGAAAAGGATCAAGTTGAAGTCTGGCAGAGGTGAGGACGTAGACGAGGCTTTCAGGGACGGAAGTTTCTGCCGGCAGAGAAGAATTAAATGATTGTGATGGACTGTAATGTTAGCTTACATAGCTATGCTAATGTTGCTAACATTTGTGTGCCTCACTTACTTCAAATACTCTTTAATGTCAATTTTATATACACTTGTCTCACTCTTTTATGTTACATTGTTGTATGTGATATATGACATCTATTACGTTGTTGTATGTGATATATGACATCTATTACGTTGTTGTATGTGATATATGACATCTATTACGTTGTTGTATATGATATATGACATCTATTACGTTGTTGTATGTGATATATGACATCTGTTACATTGTTGTATGTGATATATGACATCTATTACCGTATTTTCCGCACTATAAGGCGCACCGGATTATTAGCCGCACCTTCTATGAATTACATATTTCATAATTTTGTCCACCAATAAGCCGCCCCGGACTAAAAGCCGCGCCTACGCTGCGCTAAAGTGAATGTCAAAAAAAACGCTGCGCTAAAGTGAATGTCAAAAAAACAGTCAGATAGTTCAGTCAAACTTTAATAATATATTGAAAACCAGCGTTCTAACAACTCTGTCCCAAAATGTACGCAAATGTGCAATCACAAACATAGTAAAATTCAAAATGGTGTAGAGCAATAGCAACATAATGTTGCTCGAACGTTAATGTCACAACACACAAAATAAACATAGCGCTCACCTTCTGAAGTTATTCTTCATTCGTAAATCCTTCGAATTCTTCGTCTTCGGTGTCCGAATTGAAAAGTTGCGCAAGCGTGGTATCCAAAATGGCCGGTTCCGTCTCGTCGAAGTCATCGGGAGTCAGTGTCGCTGTTGTTCTGTGAATCCTGCCTTCTGGAAAGCTCGGACCACAGTTGTGACCGAAATATCTGCCCAGGCATTTACGATCCACTGGCAAATGTTGGCGTATGTCGTCCGGCGCTGTCTGCCCGTCTTAGTGAAGGTGTGTTCGCCTTCGGAGCTGTGTGAAAAAAGCCACCCGGCCTCTTCGCGTAAACTTCCCTTAACCACTCGCTCATCTTTTCTTCATCCATTCATCCCTTCGAGTTAGCTTTTATGATGACGCCGGCTGGAAAGGTCTCTTTTGGCAAGGTCTTCCTTTTGAATATCACCATGGGTGGAAGTTAGCATGGCAAGCTAGAACCACAGTGAAGGATGACTTCTCATTCCCTGTGGTGCGAATATTCACCGTACGTGCTCCCGTTCCACAGTGCGGTTCACAGGAATATCAGTTGCTGTGAAATACGGTAGTAATCCGTGTGCGGATGGAGAGATTGCGTCTTTTTATGAACCGGATCCTTGTCGCTTAGTAGGAGCCATTTTGTGGTCTTTACAGATGTAAACAGGAAATGAAACGTACGGTGATATCCGCGCGTTTTTTCTTCTTCTTCCGGGGGCGGGCGGTAGCTTACAGTAGAAGAAGAAGCGCTTCCTGTTCTATGGGGGCGGGTGCTTACCTTGGCGGTTGCTTGCGTAGAAGAAGAAGCGCTTCCTGTTCTACCGGGAAAAAAGATGGCGGCTGTTTACCGAAGTTGCGAGATCGAAACTTTATGAAAATGAATCGTAATAAAGCGCACCGGGTTATAAGGCGCACTGTTAGCTTTTGAGAAAATTTGTGGTTTTTAGGTGCGCCTTATAGTGCGGAAAATACGGTACATTGTTGTATGTGATATATGACATCTGTTACATTGTTGTATGTGATATATGACATCTGTTACATTGTTGTATGTGATATATGACAACTATTACGTTGTTGTATGTGGTATATGACAACTATTACATTGTTGTATGTGATATATGACATCTGTTACATTGTTGTATGTGATATATGACATCTATTACGTTGTTTTATATGATATATGACAACTATTACGTTGTTGTATGTGATATATGACAACTATTACGTGTTTGTGTGTGATATATGACATCTATTACATTGTTGTATGTGATATATGACAACTATTACGTTGTTGTATGTGATATATGACAACTATTACATTGTTGTATGTGATATATGACATCTGTTACATTGTTGTATGTGATATATGACATCTATTACGTTGTTTTATATGATATATGACAACTATTACGTTGTTGTATGTGATATATGACAACTATTACGTGTTTGTGTGTGATATATGACATCTATTACATTGTTGTATGTGATATATGACATACATTACATTGTTGTATGTGATATATGACATCTATTACATTGTTGTATGTGATATATGACATCTATTACATTGTTGTATGTGATATATGACATCTATTACATTGTTGTATGTGATATATGACATCTATTACATTGTTGTATGTGATATATGACATCTATTACCTTGTTGTATGTGATATATGACATAAATTACGTTGTTGTATGTGATATATGACAACTATTACGTTGTTGTATGTGATATATGACAACTATTACGTGTTTGTGTGTGATATATGACATATATTACATTGTTGTATGTGATATATGACATCTATTACGTTGTTTTATATGATATATGACAACTATTACGTTGTTGTATGTGATATATGACAACTATTACGTGTTTGTGTGTGATATATGACATATATTACATTGTTGTATGTGATATATGACATATATTACGTTGTTGTATGTGATATATGACATCTATTACATTGTTGTATGTGATATATGACATCTGTTACATTGTTGTATGTGATATATGACATCTATTACGTTGTTTTATATGATATATGACAACTATTACGTTGTTGTATGTGATATATGACAACTATTACGTGTTTGTGTGTGATATATGACATATATTACATTGTTGTATGTGATATATGACATCTATTACATTGTTGTATGTGATATATGACATCTATTACATTGTTGTATGTGATATATGACATCTATTACATTGTTGTATGTGATATATGACATATATTACGTTGTTGTATGTGATATATGACATCTATTACATTGTTGTATGTGATATATGACATCTATTACGTTGTTGTATGTGATATATGACATCTATTACCTTGTTGTATGTGATATATGACAAATTACGTTGTTGTATGTGATATATGACATCTATTACATTGTTGTATGTGATATATGACATCTATTACATTGTTGTATGTGATATATGACATCTATTACATTGTTGTATGTGATATATGACATCTATTACGTTGTTGTATGTGATATATGACATCTGTTACATTGTTGTATGTGATATATGACATCTATTACCGTATTTTCCGCACTATAAGGCGCACCGGATTATTAGCCGCACCTTCTATGAATTACATATTTCATAATTTTGTCCACCAATAAGCCGCCCCGGACTATAAGCCGCGCCTACGCTGCGCTAAAGTGAATGTCAAAAAAACGCTGCGCTAAAGTGAATGTCAAAAAAACAGTCAGATAGTTCAGTCAAACTTTAATAATATATTGAAAACCAGCGTTCTAACAACTCTGTCCCAAAATGTACGCAAATGTGCAATCACAAACATAGTAAAATTCAAAATGGTGTAGAGCAATAGTAACATAATGTTGCTCGAACGTTAATGTCACAACACACAAAATAAACATAGCGCTCACCTTCTGAAGTTATTCTTCATTCGTAAATCCTTCGAATTCTTCGTCTTCGGTGTCCGAATTGAAAAGTTGCGCAAGCGTGGGATCCAAAATGGCCGGTTCCGTCTCGTCGAAGTCATCGGGAGTCAGTGTCGCTGTTGTTCTGTCAATCCTGCCTTCCGGAAAGCTCGGACCACAGTTGTGACCGAAATATCTGCCCAGGCATTTACGATCCACTGGCAAATGTTGGCGTATGTCGTCCGGCGCTGTCTGCCCGTCTTAGTGAAGGTGTGTTCGCCTTCGGAGCTGTGTGAAAAAAGCCACCCGGCCTCTTCGCGTAAACTTCCCTTAACCACTCGCTCATCTTTTCTTCATCCATTCATCCCTTCGAGTTAGCTTTTATGATGACGCCGGCTGGAAAGGTCTCTTTTGGCAAGGTCTTCCTTTTGAATATCACCATGGGTGGAAGTTAGCATGGCAAGCTAGAACCACAGTGAAGGATGACTTCTCATTCCCTGTGGTGCGAATATTCACCGTACGTGCTCCCGTTGTATCCACAGTGCGGTTCACAGGAATATCAGTTGCTGTGAAATACGGTAGTAATCCGTGTGCGGATGGAGAGATTGCGTCTTTTTATGAACCGGATCCTTTTCGCTTAGTAGGAGCCATTTTGTGGTCTTTACAGATGTAAACAGGAAATGAAACGTACGGTGATATCCGCGCGTTTTTTCTTCTTCTTCCGGGGGCGGGCGGTAGCTTACAGTAGAAGAAGAAGCGCTTCCTGTTCTATGGGGGCGGGTGCTTACCTTGGCGGTTGCTTGCGTAGAAGAAGAAGCGCTTCCTGTTCTACCGGGAAAAAAGATGGCGGCTGTTTACCGAAGTTGCGAGATCGAAACTTTATGAAAATGAATCGTAATAAAGCGCACCGGGTTATAAGGCGCACTGTTAGCTTTTGAGAAAATTTGTGGTTTTTAGGTGCGCCTTATAGTACGGAAAATACGGTACATTGTTGTATGTGATATATGACATCTGTTACATTGTTGTATGTGATATATGACATCTGTTACATTGTTGTATGTGATATTGTCAAGTGGGGGTCACAGCTTGCTGAGTGGTTGTTCTTCCAACGCAAGATAGACGGTTTTGTCAAAACGAGACCTGAACCGGAGTGACATAATGACAATGCAGGCAGGACGAGTGATGAACAGGGTATGCTTAAATAACAGTGACATGATTGGTGACAGGTGTGTGTGAGTCAAAACGTGAAACAGGTGCGTGACGTGACAGGTGAAAACTAATGGTTGCTATGGTGACCAGACAAGGAAGTGAAAAGACAGAAACTAAACAAAACATGATAATACAGACATGACAGATATATGACATCTGTTACATTGTTGTATGTGATATATGACATCTATTACGTTGTTTTATATGATATATGACAACTATTACGTTGTTGTATGTGATATATGACAACTATTACATTGTTGTATGTGATATATGACATCTGTTACATTGTTGTATGTGATATATGACATCTATTACGTTGTTTTATATGATATATGACAACTATTACGTTGTTGTATGTGATATATGACAACTATTACGTGTTTGTGTGTGATATATGACATATATTACATTGTTGTATGTGATATATGACATACATTACATTGTTGTATGTGATATATGACATCTATTACATTGTTGTATGTGATATATGACATCTATTACATTGTTGTATGTGATATATGACATCTGTTACATTGTTGTATGTGATATATGACATCTATTACCTTGTTGTATGTGATATATGACATAAATTACGTTGTTGTATGTGATATATGACAACTATTACGTTGTTGTATGTGATGTATGACAACTATTACATGTTTCAGTCCTAACCTTGAGAAAGTCCACGTGGTTCACGGTTTCTGCCAACTTGTCAAACTGGACACACATCATCTGCTGCTCCTTGATCACAATGTCTGTCTTCTCCAGCGACTGCTCGACCCGACGGACCACCAGCGGCTTCGCCTTGTGGATCATCTCAAACAACTCCAAGGAGCTGATCATTATATTTTTGAGTTCCTCACTCATCTTCGTCATCTGCCAGTCATAGTCCTTCAAGAGAACCAGGACGTTTGTGACGTGTGTGCATTTATCCCAAAAAGTGTGCGAGGGTTGTTTGGTCTTACTTTGACAGAGGAGAGGCTTGCTTTGACCTTCTCAATTCTTTTCTGTGCCTGCTGGATGTTCTCCTGACAGTCGTGCTTCATCTTACCAAGCTGATTCTGGAGACAATGAAACATTCAAGACACATCAAGCCAAAAGAAACCCTTCATGACACCAGGGTGGTCTTCCTGCCTCATCAAAGCACCTTAACTCATCCTATGTACGAGTGGTCTACAAAAGTGTTCCTAGAGAACTGCAATCTATTCAGGTGCTGGATGACATCATTGTAAGACCTAAAAAAACGCAAGTTGCTTTTTTAAGAGAGTGTTAAAATACTCCCCAAGTATAGCAACCAATTGTGTTATGATCCGCTGCCCGGATCATATTTCTGTTTGGGTTTTCGGGTCACGTGTGTTTTCTGTTAGTCTTGGACTCATTTTGTTCCTGTCTGTGCACCTTTGAGTTGGTTACCATAGTTACATATTAATTCCACCTGCCGCTTGTGTTTCGGACGCGCACCTGTTGTAATCACTGACATTATTTAAGCCTGCCTTTTCCAGTCAGTCAGCCTGGTTTCTTTATTTGCGTCACGCGACTGCTACGTACGTTTTTGCTTGTCTCCTAGCCCCTGCTAAATGTCATAGTCGTTGCTAAGTTGTAGCCTTAGCTTCCGGTGCGCTCGGCACTTTTTTCAGTCGGTTTGTTTTCTGTTTTGTACCTGTTTTGTGTTGTTTTATTATTAAATCAAGCATTACCTGCAAGTTCTGTCCGGATTCGTCCCTTGCATCTTGGGAGAACAAAACCCCGCATCATCATGCACCACGACCGTGACACAATTAAATCATGAATATTTATATTGGCCTTTTATATTAGGTGTGATTTCTCATGTTGTCAGACGGTTATGTGCAGGTAATTTCCCCAAGATGCAAACAGACATCCGGAAGCAGCGTGTAGGTAGGAATAAATTATTTATTGTAGTAAATCAGGTGAGAAAACAAGAATAGAAATGCGTGCCGATTGCACGGGAAGCTAGGGTATAGGCTTAACCAAAGACTAGCCAAAAGCAGGCGCAAGAAATAAGGAAATCCAACGTAGCAAACAAACCAGCCAGGCAGGAATAAATAGCTCTCTGATTGGTGACCAGGAATATGTGAGTGTCTCGACCACTAATCATAGGCAAGTGACAATAATCAGCAGCCATGGCAACCAAGAAACAAACCAGGGTGCAGAAATCGAACTAAATCAAGAACTAAGTAAATACAAAACTTAACAAAACATGATCCAAGCAACGGATCATGACAGTACCTTCCACCCTTAAAGGCCTACTGAAAGCCACTACTAGCGACCACACAGTCTGATAGTTTATATATCAATGATGAAATCTTAACATTGCAACACATGCCAATACGGCCGGGTTAACTTATAAAAGGCAATTTTAAATTTCCCACGAAATATCCGGCTGAAAATGTCTCGGTATGATGACGTTTGCGTGACGTCACGGGTTGAAGCAGACATTTTGGAATAGCACGGTGGCCAGCTTATGTCGTCTGTTTTCACCACATAATTCCACAGGATTCTGGACATCTGTGTTGGTGAATCTTTTGCAATTTGTTTAATGGACAATGAAGACAGCAAAGAAGAAAGCTGTAGGTGGGATCGGTGTATTAGCGGCTGGCTACAGCAACACAACCAGGAGGACTGAGTTGGATAGCAGACGCGCTATCCGACGCTAGCTGCCGACCGCACCGATGATCGGGTGAAGTCCTTCGTCGCGCCGTCGATCGCTGGAACGCAGGTGAGCACGGGTGGTGATGAGCAGATGAGGGCAGGCGTAGGTGGAGAGCTAATGTTTTTAGCATAGCTCTGTCGAGGTCCCGTAGCTAAGTTAGCTTCAATGGAGTCGTTAGCAACAGCATTGCTAGGCTTCGCCAGGCTGGACAGCATTAACCGTGTGGTTACAGGTCCAGGGTTTGGTTCGGTGTCTCCTGATAGTAGAAATAATAATAGTATTGTTGATATTCTGTCTATCCTTCCAGTCAGGGGCTTATTTCTTCTGTTTCTATCTGCATTTAAGCACGATGCTAACACGTTAGCTCCGTAGCTAAAGTGCTTCACCGATGTATTGTCGTGGAGATAAAAGTCACTGTGAATGTCCATTTCGCATTCTCGACTCTCATTTTCAAGAGGATATAGTATCCGAGGTGGTTTAAAATACAAATCCGTGATCCACAATAGAAAAAGGAGAGAGTGTGGAATCCAATGAGCCCTTGTACCTGAGTTACGGTCAGAGCGAAAAAAGATACGTCCTGCACTGCACTCTAATCCTTCACTCTCTCTTTCCTCATCCACGAATATTTCATCCTCAATCAAATTAATGGGGTAATCGTCGCTTTCTCGGTCCGAATCGCTCTCGCTGCTGGTGTAAACAATGGATAAATGTGAGGAGCCCTTCAACATGCGACGTCACGCTACTTCCGGTACAGGCAAGGCTTTTTTTTTAATCAGCGACCAAAAGTTGCGAACTTTATCGTCGATGTTCTCTACTAAATCCTTTCAGCAAAAATATGGCAATATCGCAAAATGATCAAGTATGACACATAGAATGGATCTGCTATCCCCGTTTAAATAAGAACATCTCATTTCAGTAGGCCTTTATATATATATATATATATATACATATATATGGGCAGAACGGTGGCGCAGGGGTTAGTGCATGTGCCTCACAATACAAAGGTTGTGAGTTCAATCCCGGGCTCGGGATCTTTCTGTATGGAGTTTGCATGTTCTCCCTGTGACTGCGTGGGTTCCCTCCAGGTACTCCGGCTTCATCCCACCTCCAAAGACATGCACCTGGGGATAGGCCCCTCCCACCTCCAAAGACATGCACCTGGGGATAGGCCCCTCCCACTTCCAAAGACATGCACCTGGGGATAGGCCCCTCCCACTTCCAAAGACATGCACCTGGGGATAGGCCCCTCACACCTCCAAAGACATGCACCTGGGGATAGGCCCCTCCCACCTCCAAAGACATGCACCTGGGGATAGGCCCCTCCCACTTCCAAAGACATGCACCTGGGGATAGGCCCCTCCCACTTCCAAAGACATGCACCTGGGGATAGGCCCCTCCCACTTCCAAAGACATGCACCTGGGGATAGGCCCCTCCCATCTCCAAAGACATGCACCTGGGGATAGGCCCCTCCCACCTCCAAAGACATGCACCTGGGGATAGGCCCCTCCCACCTCCAAAGACATGCACCTGGGGATAGGCCCCTCCCACCTCCAAAGACATGCACCTGGGGATAGGCCCCTCCCACCTCCAAAGACATGCACCTGGGGATAGGCCCCTCCCACCTCCAAAGACATGCACCTGGGGATAGGTTAATTGGCAACACTAAATGGTCCCTAGTGTGTGAATGTTATCTGTCTATCTGTGTTGGCCCTGTGATGAGGTGGCGACTTGTCCAGGGTGTACGCCGCCTTCCGCCCGAATGCAGCTGAGATAGGCTCCAGCACACCCCGCAACCCCAAAAAAAGAAAAGTGGTAGAAAATGGATGGATGGGTATATATATATATATATATCACTGGACAACATTGCTACGTTTCACTAGCATTTTTTCATCACTTAAAAGAACTTCAGGGTGTGGCTGTCAACATCACACTGTGATCAAGGGCTATACAAATAAACTTTGATTGATTGATTGCATAATAATAATCATAATAATAACAGAGCAAAAAAGAGAGAAAAATAATAATGTAGCATTGTTAAATCTTATCGCAATGATGCAAAATTGAGTGTTTTCGGCATTTAGTTTTTAGATTGTTAACTGGAGGATTGACTTTAAAGAAGAGGTTTAATTTGCCAAACGTGATGTAAGAAGGGATCTTATTCAGTGTGCATGCTCTTTGTGATGACGGGTGACTCGTGTGAATGGAGATGTTTTGATTATTATGATGATTAGCATACCTGTTGCTCTTGTCTTTCCACCTCCGCCATCACGACGTCATGGCCTTTGTGTTGGTCGATGACACACAGCGGGCAGATGCACTGCTTGTCCGTGCGGCAGTAGAACTCCAGCAGGCTGTTGTGTTGACCACACACGCACTCCTGGACCCTCTTGGAGGCCGTAATTAGCGTGTGTGTCTTAAACTCGTTTGACTGGTAGTGCGGTTGAATATGCAGGCCGCAAAACGAGGCCAAACACTGCACGCACGACTTGTCTGCCTTGTACTTCCTCTCCGGGCAAAGGTCGCACTCCACGTCGTCCTCCTCCGCCAGAGTTCGACCCGCCACGGCCTGCTTAAATCTTCCCACCATGTCGTCCAGTAAGATGCTTCGGACAAGCACCGGCCGCGGGTTGAAAGTCTGCCGACATTGAGGGCACTTCACGTTGCTATCATCGTCCCAGTAGCTGCTGATGCAGTCCGAGCAGTAACTGTGGCCGCATGGAATGGTCACTGGCTCCTTCAGGACATCCAGACACACCCCACAGTTGAACTGGTCTTTGTCCAGGACCATCCCGCCATGAGCCATCCTTCAAAGAGGTGCAGGAGGGGACCTGTGTGAAGTTCTTCATTGCAAATATCATAGTCACACCGCTACGGGTTTTAAAGGTATTTCAAAATACATTTTCTGACTAGTGACGTCATCCAGCCCCCTCACCTAGACACGATCTCCCCAAACTTGGAAACTTGGAAGATTTTTCACCCCTCATCTGAGTAGGCTTCATCAGTTCATGCTCATAGACTTAGACTGGTCAGTTGTAATCCAGCGGCTGGTGCCAAAACCCAAAATATTTATACTCCAAAACCAGTAGGGTATGTCTGGGCAAGGATGGTTTTGCCCTATCGTGGTGAGAAAAACAACTGTTTTAATGCAAACGGACAACCCTAACTGTCAAAGCCAATGACAGTCGTTGAAGTGTAAATTCCCCTCGTTAGCATTGAGGTATTGTTTGGCTGAAACCATCCTTGCCCAGGCACACCCTCCTGGTTTTTGGGGTATAAATATTTGGGGTTTTGGCACCAGCCACTGGACTAGATCTGACCATTCTAAGTTTATGAGTACATACTGATGAAACTTACTCGGATGAGCGACGAAACCTCTTCCAAGACGATTGAATGCCCTGAGATGACAAGTTTGGGAAGATTGTGACAAACAAAACAATTTTACAGCACATGTTCTTTTTTAGATAGTAAATCTAAATATTGATAATAGATACAGTACGTAAAACATATCGCATAGATCCAGAGCAAAAGAAATGGAAAAAATTCAAGCAAGACCTTACGCTTTGTGGACCGAAGTGAAGTTACTTTCAAGTTGGATATTCAACAGATTGGACTCCAACCACACCGACTGTTTGGTGAAGCGTCTCCAGGATTAAAAGTTCAAAAGCAGCAACACGCAGATAGACTTTCCCCTCCTTGATTCCAACATGGACTTTCAAGTCGGACCTGTTTGTTCCTAGAGTAAATAAAGTTTCTGTTTCGTTTTGATGCAGGCTTGAAAAACAATTGCGATTACTATAGTGTATCGATCTTTGGCAAAAGAAACAAACAATTAAAGCCAGAAGTTACACTTTATTTATACAGGAAGTGGACCAAAGTGAGTTAGTTTCAAGTTGGATATTCAACAGACTGTTTGGGGAACCGCCCCATGGATTAAATTAACTACACAAAAATAGACATTTACCTCCTTGATTCACACACAAAGACTCAAGTCAAACCTGTTTGTCAATTCATCACCGGCTGACTGAGAGTGTGTCTTTACAGGAACATTTAGCTTTTGTTTTGACGCTGGGTTGAAAGAATAAATGTCTCTTGGAGGAGTGAGTCACGCCCAGGCAGAAACGATCGCTGGGTGAAAATGATGTAATACAATGCCTCGCCACGAGTGGACACAGACTGAGCACCAGACTTCTTCCACCTGTCAATGTTGACATCACAAAAGTTAATATCAGTTTAGTTCTGCAAACGGGTTAAAGAAAGTCTGGAACAAGCACAGACATGCTTTAAATTTTGGGCTTCGGACAGACGTTTGGAATTCATGTTTTCAACTTTGTGAGGAAAGTTGGGATTGATGAACAGCTGGGAACCACCGCCATCGGCTATCAATCGGTGTGTGTGTGTGTGTGTGTGTATTCACCATTGGCTGGATCTTTGCAGTGGTCACTCTCTTGATCGCACAATCTGAATAGCAACTGGACCG
This sequence comes from Nerophis lumbriciformis, assembly GCF_033978685.3. Classification (NCBI taxonomy): domain Eukaryota; kingdom Metazoa; phylum Chordata; class Actinopteri; order Syngnathiformes; family Syngnathidae; genus Nerophis; species Nerophis lumbriciformis. Next base: position 24,334,186 of record NC_084580.2, read on the forward strand.
CAGTTTTCAGAGTTCAACTGCATTCACGTTGTTTTCATCACCACTACAGCCGGGTTTGGGTGTGTATGCGTGTGTCTGCCTGTCTCTGTGTGTATGTGTGTGTGTGTGTGTGTGTGTGTGTGTGTGTGTGTGTGTGTGTGTGTGTGTGTGTGTGTGTGTGTTCTGAAAGATCTTTTGGCTTGTGGGGGGGATGACCTTTGGTCCTTTCGTCCTCCGACGGGGGTGTGTGTGTGTGTGTGTGTGTGTGTGTGTGTGTGTGTGTGTGTGTGTGTGTGTGTGTGTGTGCTTGTGTGCCATTTCCCCCATACGCTCTCGCCATGCCACGACGTGTCCGACCACAACCCGTGTAAACACCCCGCATTCAGAGTTGAAAGTCTCCAGGGAAAAGACATCGGGCTCGGTCGGATAGGGACCGGTGATTTTAAGAGCACGAAGACTCGCGCGGAAAATCCAATGACCCGAGGCCAAAGATTTCGTCTCCTAAGTAGCGCTGAACAGAATTCTTCTCTCACTCAACTCAGCCATCGTCGGGTAAGTAGACAAGCTTCCTTTTACGCATTTATCGATCGGTGAAGGATCACGCCACAGCAAATCGTCCATCGCCAGACTTAACACGGCCCAATCTACGGTAGATAGCGATGAAACGTTCGCGAAAAGGCTTCCGTCTCTTTTCTCTTTCAGCTGGAATAAGCAGACATCTCCCGTCTCATATCTGAAAACGTATCCAAAAGATCCATCCATCCCGGAAGCTTCCAAACCCCATTTCTCACGCAAAGACTCAGATGCCGGTATCTGAGTATGACACAGAAAAACCTTACCTTTCTGAGGTGCGTCAAGGTAAGTTTTCAACACACTATTTTTATAAATGGTCACCGGTGTTTCGCTAATCATGGCTGAAATGAATTAATTTCCGTAGCGTACTCACAAAGTATTTACTGCTCAAAACGTATAAAGTTCCAAAGTACCAACCGCGCAACCGTTTACTGAGTGTTGTAACCGTTTACTGAGTGTTGTTTTTACCCCATCCTCATTTTTCCCACAATGTCATTCAACCCCTCCACCATTTTCCCACGAACCTCATTAATATTCAACCCCATTTGGCCCCGCATCCATCAAATTTGACAGATGGTCAACCTCATTCATATTCATAAGTAGCTGTTGCCTTTGTTTCCTTTGTTTTCTTTGGGTCCTTTGTTTCCTTTGTTTCCTTTGTTTCCTTTGTTCCTTTTGTTTCCTTTGTTTTCTTTGTTTCCTTTGTTCCTTTGTTTCCTTAGTTTTCTTTGTTTCTTTTGTTTATTTTGTTCCCTTTGTTCCCTTTGTTCCTTTTGTTTCCTTTGTTACCTTTGTTTCCTTTGTTCTATAGCCCCGCCCCTATGACTTTTCCTTTGTTCTCCGTTGTTATTTGGCCCCGCCCCCCACCCTTACTGATCCATCAACATTTTTGACATAAGGTATAGCCTTAACTCTCTGAGACAGTTCAAATGTGTCAAAAATAGTAAAAATGTTGTTTTGCGCCCTTGTCATTCAAATCATCAATATACAAATTAAAGTCACCAGTTATAACCAGGCAGTCAAAGTCAGTGGAGATGCTAGAAAATAATTCAGTAAAATCATCGAAAAAATGTGCATAATATTTAAGTGGCCTGTAAATAATTAACAGGAGAATTTAAGGAGAGCATTTCAACACAGCACACAGGTATTCAAATGATGTAAAATCACTAAGTTACATCTTTTTCCCCTCCACCTCTTTTCCCCGATCTACATATATCAATAAAGTTTTAGTTGGGGGGTGCTGTCTCGATCAGAATGCTTGCACTGTTATTTTGTTCCAGCCATGTTTCAGTTAAAAACATAAAGTCAAGTTTAGAAGTGGTAATAAAATCATTGACTAAAAATGATTTGTTATTCACAACCCTGATTGAATGTTTTTATTATTGTTTTAACTACCCGTACACAGCAAGTGAAGGTTGATCAGACTCTGTCAGACTTCCAACACGGTCATACCGGAGTTCCACAAGGCTGTGTACTTTCACCTATGATTTTTACACTTTACACTCCTGGCTGCGGGAAAGTATATCCTGATAACTTTGTTTCTCAAATTTGCAGATGGCACAGCAATGTTGAGTCTTCTGCATACGTGGTGTTACAAAAACCATGTCATTTTAAATTTGGCAAAAACACGAGATGATTTTTGACCCAAGGGAAGTGACTACACATGAGCCAGTGGTCTTTAAAGACCAGACTACCAATCAACCTCGGGGTCCGTGTTGATAACCTGCTCGGCTGGAAATGGCAAATTGATAACTTGTCGAACAAAATTGCATTAGAGACTATATTTCGAGAGACGACTGAGGCTGTATGGTGTGAGACATCAGAACATGGTCATTTTCAACAAAGATCCCCGAGAGAGCCTAATAAGATATGGAATAATTCTGTAGCTTGGTTTGGCAACTTTAACTGTACAACTGAAAAAACAGATGCACAAAACAGCAGCGAAGATAATTGGTTTGAGTCAATAGTCCATCCTTTGTATAACCAGTCAGGTATACAATTCTGATTTCCTCGACGCAAATCCCTGAGGAGTGATGGACAACTGGGCAGCGCTTGAAGAGCTGCAGCCTGCGACCGTAACCCCCATTACCTCCCCTCTATTGCAAGTCTCAAGTTGTATGTTGTAATAAGTATATGTGCTTTGCTATGGAGTTTTTTTCCCACTCCAGACTTACCTCTTAGGAGCCAAGTCTAGATTGTATTTTTATACTCATCCTCCCCCAGTGTTTACCTTTTTCCCATCTTTTACACCCCGGGGTGCCTTGTGGCGACTCATCAGCAATCCTGTTCCGTAACCCTGTTTGTTTGTCTAATCTTGAACGGGTTTGTGCAGAAAACAAAGTTTTGTTGTACTTGTGCAATAACAATAAAGACCATACAACACCATACCATACCATACCATACCATAATTTCTGACATATATAATCAGGCAGAACGGGGCAGAACCGCAAGGGCAGGTAATGGACACACAGATATATCGCTGCAAATCTGTAGATTTTAACCCGTTAACAGCCGCGCGGCACAGTAGGTACGCTTTCGGGGTGGTGTCCAAATGGACTCCAATGTGGTGGCCGGTTGTGCCTCCGGCGCAAACATTGTCATGGCGGGCCTAGAGTGCAAACTTTTGGGTATCTGTACTTTTGGGGTGGTTGTTAAGATGTCAATAAAACACCGTCGGAATCCCAGTAAGTCCCAGGAAGGAACTCTTTACTAATGCGGGTGTAACGGGGGCCAGCCAGGGTGGCTGCGCTAGGTGTACAATTGTAAACCTCTGTCCCTGACAACTTCAAAGGTTGTGCTAGCCGCTGTGTTGGGTTTTAGCCTCGTGGCTAGCACACTTACATCTCATTCGGGCGACGTGTATTTGGAAACTGTACTCTTTACAGTGTCCCACCATGCTCTGATGAAAGATTGTTCGCCTCCTCTTTTATTTGGACTTTCCCTGATTACATTGCAACACATGTTTCTAAGGGAGAGGGTCGTAAACAGCCGCCGCCTTTGGTTACAAAACAGTTCAAAGAAAAGGTTGGTTCAAAGAAAAGGTCGTAAACAGCTGTTGCCCTCGGTCACAAAACAGTTCTAAGACAACGTGCCTGGAGGGAGGTCAGGCCCTGCCTCCTCTCCGCTTTGTAGATCTTGGGTCAACACAAAATCTTCCTGTGAATTACAATACATCAAAGAAACCGACACCCTCATGTCGCTCTCCATCCTACACAGTGGAGTTTTACAAGCCTTTTGCTTAGTAGGATCAAAGACAGCTTTTGTCCTCTTGCAGGGCGAGCTGAACTCAATGTAACACAAAGTTTTGTGATAACTTCGATTATTCTGACAGTCTGTGTCCACTCGTGGCGAGGCATTGTATTACATAATTTTCACCCAGCGATCGTTTCTGCCTGGGCGTGACTCACTCCTCCAAGAGACATTTATTCTTTCAACCCAGCGTCAAAACAAAAGCTAAATGTTCCTGTTGGGCCATACTCTCAGTCAGCCGGCGATGAATTGACAAACAGATTTGACTTGAGTCTTTGTGTGTGAATCAAGGAAGTAAATGTCTATTTTTGTGTAGTTAATTTAATCCATGGGGCGGTTCCCCAAACAGTCTGTTGAATATCCAACTTGAAACTAACTCACTTTGGTCCACTTCCTGTATAAATAAAGTGTAACTTCTGGCTTTAATTGTTTATGTTTCTTTTGCCAAAGATCGATACACTATGGTAATCGCAATTGTTTTTCAAGCCTGCATCAAAACGAAACAGAAACTTTACTCTAGGATCAAACAGGTCCGACTTGAAAGTCTATGTTGGAATCAAGGAGGTAAACATCCATCTGCGTGTTGCTGCTTTTGAACTTTTAATCCTGGGGACGCTTCGCCAAACAGTCGGTGTGGTTGGAGTCCAATCTGTTGAATATCCAACTTGAAAATAACTTCACTTCGGTCCACAAAGCGTAAGGTCTTGCTTGAATTGTTTCCATTTCTTTTGCTCTGGATCTATGCGATATGTTTTACGTACTGTATCTATTATCAATATTTAGATTTACTATCTAAAAAAGAATATGTGCTGTAAAATTGTTTTGTTTGTCACAATCTTCCCAAACTTGTCATCTCAGGGCATTCAATCGTCTTGGAAGAGGTTTCGCCGCTCATCCGAGTAGGTTTCATCAGTACGTACTCATAAACTTAGAATGGTCAGATCTAGTCCAGCGGCTGGTGCCAAAACCCCAAATATTTATACCCCAAAAACCAGGAGGGTGTGCCTGGGCAAGGATGGTTTCGGCCAAACAATACCTCAATGCTAACGAGGGGAATTTACACTTCAACGACTGTCGTTGGCTTTGACAGTTAGGGTTGCTCGTTTGCATTAAAACAGTTGTTTTTCTCACCACGATAGGGCAAAACCATACCTGCCCAGACATACCCTACTGGTTTTGGAGTATAAATATTTTGGGTTTTGGCACCAGCCGCTGGATTAAAACTGACCAGTCTAAGTCTATGAGCATGAACTGATGAAGCCTACTCAGATGAGGGGTGAAAAATCTTCCAAGTTTCCAAGATTGGGGCGATCGTGTTTAGGTGAGGGGGCTGGATGACGTAACTAGTCAGAAAATGTATTTTGAAATACCTTTAAAACCCGTAGCGGTGTGACTATGATATTTGCAATGAAGAAGTTCACACAGGTCCCCTCCTGCACCTCTTTGAAGGATGGCTCATGGCGGGGTGGTCCTGGACAAAGACCAGTTCGACTGTGCGGTGTGTCTGGATGTCCTGAAGGAGCCAGTGACCATTCCATGCGGCCACAGTTACTGCTTGGACTGCATCAGCAGCTGCTGGGACAATGATAGCAACGTGAACTGCCCTCAATGTCGGCAGACTTTCAACCCGCGGCCGGTGCTTGGCCGAAACATCTTACTGGACGACATGGTGGGAAGATTTAAGCAGGCCGTGGCGGGTCGAACTCTGGCGGAGGAGGACGACGTGGAGTGCGACCTTTGCCCGGAGAGGAAGTACAAGGCAGACAAGTCGTGCGTGGAGTGTTTGGCCTCGTTTTGCGACCTGCATATTCAACCACACTGCCAATCAAACGAGTTTAAGACACACACGCTAATTACGGCCTCCAAGAGGGTCCAGGAGTGCGTGTGTGGTCAACACAACAGGCTGCTGGAGATCTACTGCCGCACGGACAAGCAGTGCATCTGCCCGCTGTGTGTCATCGACCAACACAAAGGCCATGACGTCGTGATGGCGGAGGTGGAAAGACAAGAGCAACAGGTATGCTAATCATCATAATAATCAAAACATCTCCATTCACACGAGTCACCCGTCATCACAAAGAGCATGCACACTGAATAAGATCCCTTCTTACATCACGTTTGGCAAATTAAACCTCTTCTTTAAAGTCAATCCTCCAGTTAACAATCTAAAAACTAAATGCCGAAAACACACAATTTTGCATCATTGCGATAAGATTTAACAATGCTACATTATTATTTTTTTCTCTTTTTTGGTCTGTTATTATTATCATTATTATTATGCAATCAATCAATCAAAGTTTATTTGTATAGCCCTTGATCACAGTGTGATGTTGACAGCCACACCCTAAAGTTCTTTTAAGTGACGTAAAAATGCTAGTGAAACGTAGCAATGTTGTCCAGTGATATATATATATATATCCATCCATCCATTTTCTACCACTTTTCTTTTTTTGGGGTTGCGGGGTGTGCTGGAGCCTATCTCAGCTGCATTCGGGCGGAAGGCGGCGTACACCCTGGACAAGTCGCCACCTCATCACAGGGCCAACACAGATAGACAGATAACATTCACACACTAGGGACCATTTAGTGTTGCCAATTAACCTATCCCCAGGTGCATGTCTTTGGAGGTGTGAGGGGCCTATCCCCAGGTGCATGTCTTTGGAGGTGGGAGAGGCCTATCCCCAGGTGCATGTCTTTGGAAGTGGGAGGGGCCTATCCCCAGGTGCATGTCTTTGGAGGTGGGAGAGGCCTATCCCCAGGTGCATGTCTTTGGAAGTGGGAGGGGCCTATCCCCAGGTGCATGTCTTTGGAAGTGGGAGGGGCCTATCCCCAGGTGCATGTCTTTGGAAGTGGGAGGGGCCTATCCCCAGGTGCATGTCTTTGGAAGTGGGAGGGGCCTATCCCCAGGTGCATGTCTTTGGAGGTGGGAGGGGCCTATCCCCAGGTGCATGTCTTTGGAGGTGTGAGGGGCCTATCCCCAGGTGCATGTCTTTGGAGGTGGGAGGGGCCTATCCCCAAGTGCATGTCTTTGGAGGTGGGAGGGGCCTATCCCCAAGTGCATGTCTTTGGAGGTGGGATGAAGCCGGAGTACCTGGAGGGAACCCACACAGTCACAGGGAGAACATGCAAACTCCATACAGAAAGATCCCGAGCCCGGGATTGAACTCACAACCTTTGTATTGTGAGGCACATGCACTAACCCCTGCGCCACCGTTCTGCCCATATATATATATATATATATATATATATATATATATATATATATATATATATATATATATATATATATAAAGGCCTACTGAAATGAGATGTTCTTATTTAAACGGGGATAGCAGATCCATTCTATGTGTCATACTTGATCATTTTGCGATATTGCCATATTTTTGCTGAAAGGATTTAGTAGAGAACATCGACGATAAAGTTCGCAACTTTTGGTCGCTGATTAAAAAAAAAGCCTTGCCTGTACCGGAAGTAGCGTGACGTCGCAGGTTGAAGGGCTCCTCACATTTATCCATTGTTTACACCAGCAGCGAGAGCGATTCGGACCGAGAAAGCGACGATTACCCCATTAATTTGATTGAGGATGAAAGATTCGTGGATGAGGAAAGAGAGAGTGAAGGATTAGAGTGCAGTGCAGGACGCCAGGGTGTATCTTTTTTCGCTCCGACCGTAACTCAGGTACAAGGGCTCATTGGATTCCACACTCTCTCCTTTTTCTATTGTGGATCACGGATTTGTATTTTAAACCACCTCGGATACTATATCCTCTTGAAAATGAGAGTCGAGAACGCGAAATGGACATTCACAGTGACTTTTATCTCCACGACAATACATCGGTGAAGCACTTTAGCTTCGGAGCTAACGTGATAGCATCGTGCTTAAATGCGGATAGAAACAGAAGAAATAAGCCCCTGACTGGAAGGATAGACAGAAGATCAACAATACTATTATTATTTCTACTATCAGGAGACACCGAACCAAACCCTGGACCTGTAACCACACGGTTAATGCTGTCCAGCCTGGCGAAGCCTAGCAATGCTGTTGCTAACGACTCCATTGAAGCTAACTTAGCTACGGGACCTTGACAGAGCTAAACTAAAAACATTAGCTCTCCACCTACGCCTGCCCTCATCTGCTCATCACCACCCGTGCTCACCTGCGTTCCAGCGATCGACGACGCGACGAAGGACTTCACCCGATCATCGGTGCGGTCGGCAGCTAGCGTCGGATAGCGCGTCTGCTATCCAACTCAGTCCTCCTGGTTGTGTTGCTGTAGCCAGCCGCTAATACACCGATCCCACCTACAGCTTTCTTCTTTGCTGTCTTCATTGTCCATTAAACAAATTGCAAAAGATTCACCAACACAGATGTCCAGAATCCTGTGGAATTATGTGGTGAAAACAGACGACATAAGCTGTCCACCGTGCTATTCCAAAATGTCTGCTTCAACCCGTGACGTCACGCAAACGTCATCATACCGAGACATTTTCAGCCGGATATTTCGTGGGAAATTTAAAATTGCACTTTATAAGTTAACCCGGCCGTATTGGCATGTGTTGCAATGTTAAGATTTCATCATTGATATATAAACTATCAGACTGTGTGGTCGCTAGTAGTGGCTTTCAGTAGGCCTTTAAGGGTGGAAGGTACTGTCATGATCCGTTGCTTGGATCATGTTTTGTTAAGTTTTGTATTTACTTAGTTCTTGATTTAGTTCGATTTCTGCACCCTGGTTTGTTTCTTGGTTGCCATGGCTGCTGATTATTGTCACTTGCCTATGATTAGTGGTCGAGACACTCACATATTCCTGGTCACCAATCAGAGAGCTATTTATTCCTGCCACTCGACACACTCTGCCTGGCTGTTTTGTTTGCTACGTTGGATTTCCTTATTTCTTGCGCCTGCTTTTGGCTAGTCTTTGGTTAAGCCTATACCCTAGCTTCCCGTGCAATCGGCACGCATTTCTATTCTTGTTTTCTCACCTGATTTACTACAATAAATAATTTATTCCTACCTACACGCTGCTTCCGGATGTCTGTTTGCATCTTGGGGAAATTACCTGCACATAACCGCCTGACAACATGAGAAATCACACCTAATATAAAAGGCCAGTATAAATATTCATGATTTAATTGTGTCACGGTCGTGGTGCATGATGATGCGGGGTTTTGTTCTCCCAAGATGCAAGGGACGAATCCGGACAGAACTTGCAGGTAATGCTTGATTTAATAATAAAACAACACAAAACAGGTACAAAACAGAAAACAAACCGACTGAAAAAAGTGCCGAGCGCACCGGAAGCTAAGGCTACAACTTAGCAACGACTATGACATTTAGCAGGGGCTAGGAGACAAGCAAAAACTTACGTAGCAGTCGCGTGACGCAAATAAAGAAACCAGGCTGACTGACTGGAAAAGGCAGGCTTAAATAATGTCAGTGATTACAACAGGTGCGCGTCAGAAACACAAGCGGCAGGTGGAATTAATATGCAACTATGGTAACCAACTCAAAGGTGCACAGACAGGAACAAAATGAGTCCAAGACTAACAGAAAACACACGTGACCCGAAAACCCAAACAGAAATATGATCCGGGCAGCGGATCATAACACAATTGGTTGCTATATTTGGGGAGTATTTTAACACTCTTTTAAAAAAGCAACTTGCTTATTTTTCAGGTCTTACAATGATGTCATCCAGCACCTGAATAGATTGCAGTTCTCTGGGAACACTTTTGTAGACCACTCGTACATAGGATGAGTTAAGGTGCTTTGATGAGGCAGGAAGACCACCCTGGTGTCATGAAGGGTTTCTTTTGGCTTGATGTGTCTTGAATGTTTCATTGTCTCCAGAATCAGCTTGGTAAGATGAAGCACGACTGTCAGGAGAACATCCAGCAGGCACAGAAGATGGTTGAGAAGTTCAAAGCAAAACTCTCCTCTGTCAAAGTAAGACCAAACAACCCTCGCACACTTTTTGGGTTAAATGCACACACGTCACAAACTTCCTGGTTCTCTTGAAGGACTGTGCCTGGCAGCTGACGAAGATGAATGAGGAACTCAAAAAGATAATGACCAGCTCATTGGAGTTGATTGAGAGGATCCACAACATTGAGAAGCTGGTGGTCAGTCGGGTCGAGCAGTCGCTGGAGAAGACAGACATTGTGATCAAGGAGCAGCAGAGGATGTGTGTCCAGTTTGACAAGTTGGCAGAAACTGTGAACCACGTACACTTTCTCCAGGTTAGGACTGAAACATGTAATAGTTGTCTTATATCACATACAACAACGTAATTTATGTTATATATCACATACAACAACGTAATAGTTGTCATATATCACATACAACAACGTAATAGTGGTCATATTGTAACGACGTGGTCGCATAGTGATGCGGGTGTGGTTCTCCCAAGGATGCAGACGGCTTGGACACAGCTTGCAGGTAGGAAAAATGATTTATTTTAAATATAAATAATATGATGAATAAACAAAAGGGCTAGCGTGGGAGCTAGCAAACCAAAAGAGCCTAGCGTGAGAACTAGTAGCTAAGAAACAGTAAATAATCGTCGTCATCAGTTGTGTGAGAACAAACTACGAAGCCAGACAGAGTGAGGCCAGAGCAAAGACTAAATAGCCCTCTGATTAGTGCCCGGGCAACAGGTGCGCGTCCCGAACACTAACCAGAGGCAGGTGCGTACAATCTGCCGTCATGGCAACAGAAACAAACTAAACTCAAGGTGCTGAAAACACGTGACACAAACATAAACAAACTATGATCCGGGCAGCGGATCGTAACAGTACCCCCCCCTTAAAGGACAGATTCCAGATGTCCCTTGACACTAAATAAAACTAGAACCCAAAAAACAAGAAATAGTTCGAGAGTCAAGGGAGGGTGGAGGGAGGATTTGGTGGTGGGTCGCCAGGCCACGTGTCCCCGAATCCACCGGGGAAGAGTCAGGTGGCGGCGGCGAGTGGAACGCCGCTGCCGCAGGCGAGGCGGGCGACCACGGAAAGGCCACATTCGTGGCTGCCGAGAAGGTGGGCGTGAGTGGCACCAGAAGTTCAGCAGCCGAAGAGTTCTACGACTACGTCTCGGGTGTCGCTGCTGTTTGCGCCACTGGCGTCCATAAACAAACCTCAGAGAGCGCCGCTTGCGCAGCCAGACCACTCGAGGTCGCTGAGACGAAGACAAGGAGAGAGCAGATGTCGCCGTGGAAACAGGAGGAGCCGACGTCGCCGTGGAAGCAGGAGGAGCCGACGTCGCCGTGGAAGCAGGAGGAGCCGACGTCGCCGTGGAAGCAGGAGGAGCCGACGTCGCCGTGGAAGCAGGAGGAGCCGACGTCGCCGTGGAGGCAGGAGGAGCCGACGTCGCCGTGGAGGCAGGAGGAGCCGACGTCGCCGTGGAGGCAGGAGGAGACGTCGTCGCCGTGGAGGCAGGTGCAGGTTCTGGTATCAGCCGTGGAGCAGGTGCAGGTTCTGGTACCAGCCGTGGAGCAGGTGCAGGTTCTGGTACCAGCCGTGGAGCAGGTGCAGGTTCTGGTACCAGCCGTGGAGCCGGCGCTGGTGTGGGTACCAGCCGTGGAGCCGGCGCTGGTGTGGGTACCAGCCGTGGAACCGGCGCTGGTGTGAGTACCAGCCGTGGAGCCGGCGCTGGTGTGGGTACCAGCCGTGGAGCCGGCGCTGGTGTGGGAACCAGCCTTGGAGCCGGGACAGGGGTTGGTCTTGGAGTCGGTGCTGGTGTGAGAACCAGCCTTGGAGCCGGCGCTGGTGTGAGAACCAGCCTTGGAGCCGGCGCTGGTGTGAGAACCAGCCTTGGAGCCAGCGCTGGTGTGAGAACCAGCCTTGGAGCCGGCGCTGGTGTGAGAACCAGCCTTGGAGCCGGCGCTGGTGTGAGAACCAGCCTTGGAGCCGGCGCTGGTGTGGGAACCAGCCGAGGAACTTGGCATGGTGGAGCTTGGTGTGGTGGAGGTACTGGAGACGAAGCTTGGTGTGTCAGCCGAGGTGCAGGAACAGGTGCTAGCCGAGGTGCAGCTGGAGGTGGCCTAGCTGGCGGTTGTGGCTTAGCAGGACGAAGGACTGGTGGAGGTGGCCGTGCAGGAGGTTGCGGTATAGCACGCCGGAAGACTGGTGGCGGTGGCCTTGCAGGAGGTTGCGGTTTAGCACGCCGAAAGACTGGTGGCGGTGGCCGTGCAGGGGGTTGCGGCTTAGCACGCCGAAAAACTGGTGGCGGTGGCCGTGCAGGAGGTTGCGGCTTAGCACGCCGAAAAACTGGTGGCGGTGGCCGTGCAGGAGGTTGCGGCTTAGCACGCCGAAGTTGCGCCACCGCACTAGCACAGTTCCCAGTACTAGCCCCCCCCTCAAGACGCGGATACCAGACGCGCTCTTTGCGGTTTGGAACTGTCTTCAAGGGTGGGTGGGGGGAGGTATGGAGGGGGGTATACTCTTCTTCAAATTGTCCAAATTGACTATTATCATCCCCCACTTGAGATTGGGTGGGAGCACAGGGGGAAAAAATATGTGCAGTGGGCGGAGCAATAGTCACTGGGGGCGGAACCAAAGTCACTGGAGGTGGAGTCTGAAAATCAGAATGTGACTGACTAGACTTACACTTAATAAAAATGTCCTGATAATGTCTTATCTTACAATGAAAGTCATTTGGTATTGGCTGACAGAAAGAATTAGAAGATGGAAAAAAAAAATCTTGTTCAATGATGTCATCAGAAGTGGGCGGAGTTACCTCTTCGGGAGGCGCCAATGAAATGACATCACTGTTGCAACTGTCCATGTGACTTACAGCCCAATCGGAGAACTTTTTGGCGAAGTGGTCGATGGGGTTGCCAAACATCTGAGGAGGGGGAGTTTGGGCTGAATGTAGCTTGCTTCGGTCCGGGGGAGGAGTTTGCAGGAGCGGCGCGTCTTGGCGGCGAGGGAAAGACCTCCTGGCCGGCTTCCGTCTTTGACGGCGCGCACGGTACTGCGGTGTAGCGGCGATGTCTTCCGACCAGAGGGAATCGATGGGGATAAGAGAGCCTCCAGGTCCCCACATGAGATTCGACCTCTCCTCCATCGAATAGCAAAGTGTCTCGGCTTCCATCGCTCGCAACACCATGAGCGTACCTTCTTCCAACTCCTCGTTAGCCAGTGCGGGAGAATTGTTTTCTGCTGGCTTCGTACTGTAACGACGTGGTCGCATAGTGATGCGGGTGTGGTTCTCCCAAGGATGCAGACGGCTTGGACACAGCTTGCAGGTAGGAAAAACGATTTATTTTAAATATAAATAATATGATGAATAAACAAAAGGGCTAGCGTGGGAGCTAGTAGCTAAGAAACAGTAAATAATCATCGTCATCAGTTGTGTGAGAACAAACTACGAAGCCAGACAGAGTGAGGCCAGAGCAAAGACTAAATAGCCCTCTGATTAGTGCCCGGGCAACAGGTGCGCGTCCCGAACACTAACCAGAGGCAGGTGCGAACAATCTGCCGTCATGACAACAGAAACAAACTAAACTCAAGGTGCTGAAAACACGTGACACAAACATAAACAAACTATGATCCGGGCAGCGGATCGTAACATACAACAATGTAATATATGTCATATATCACATACAACAATACAATATTTGTCACATATCACATACAACAATGTAATAGATGTCATATATCACATACAACAATGTAATAGATGTCATATATCACATACAACAATGTAATAAATGTCATATATCACATACAACAATGTAATAAATGTCATATATCACATACAACAATGTAATAGATGTCATATATCACATACAACAATGTAATAAATGTCATATATCACATACAACAATGTAATAGATGTCATATATCACATACAACAATGTCATGGATGTCATATATCACATACAACAATGTAATAAATGTCATATATCACATACAAACACATAATAGTTGTCATATATCACATACAACAACGTAATATATGTCATATATCACATACAACAACGTAATAGTTGTCATATATCATATAAAACAATGTAATAGATGTCATATATCACATACAACAATGTAATAGATGTCATATATCACATACAACAACATAATATATGTCATATATCACATACAACAATGTAATATATGTCATATATCACATACAACAATGTAACAGATGTCATATATCACATACAACAATGTAATAGATGTCATATATCACATACAACAATGTAATATATGTCATATATCACATACAACAACGTAATAGTTGTCATATATCACATACAACAATGTAATATATGTCGCATATCACATACAACAACACAATAGTTGTCATATATCACATACAACAACGTAATAGATGTCATATATCACATACAACAACGTGATAGTTGTCATATATCACATACAACAACGTAATAGTTGTCATATATCACATACAACAATGTAATATATGTCGCATATCACATACAACAACACAATAGTTGTCATATATCACATACAACAACGTAATAGATGTCATATATCACATACAACAACGTGATAGTTGTCATATATCATATAAAACAATGTAATAGATGTCATTTATCACATACAACAATGTAACAGATGTCATATATCACATACAACAACATAATATATGTCATATATCACATACAACAATGTAATAGATGTCATATATCACATACAACAATGTAATAGATGTCATATATCACATACAACAATGTAATAGATGTCATATATCACATACAACAATGTAATATATGTCATATATCACATACAACATTGTAAAAGATGTCATATATCACATACAACAACGCAATAGATGTCATTATCACATACAACAATATAATAGATGTCATATATCACATACAACAATGTAATAGATGTCATATATCACATACAACAACGTAATAGTTGTCATATATCACATACAACAATGTAATATATGTCGCATATCACATACAACAACACAATAGTTGTCATATATCACATACAACAACGTAATATATGTCATATATCACATACAACAACGTGATAGTTGTCATATATCACATACAACAACGTAATAGTTGTCATATATCACATACAACAATGTAATATATGTCGCATATCACATACAACAACACAATAGTTGTCATATATCACATACAACAACGTAATAGATGTCATATATCACATACAACAACGTGATAGTTGTCATATATCATATAAAACAATGTAATAGATGTCATATATCACATACAACAATGTATTAGATGTCATATATCACATACAACAATGTAACAGATGTCATATATCACATACAACAATGTAATAGATGTCATATATCACATACAACAACATAATATATGTCATATATCACATACAACAATGTAATATATGTCATATATCACATACAACAATGTAACAGATGTCATATATCACATACAACAATGTAATAGATGTCATATATCACATACAACAATGTAATATATGTCATATATCACATACAACAACGTAATAGTTGTCATATATCACATACAACAATGTAATATATGTCGCATATCACATACAACAACACAATAGTTGTCATATATCACATACAACAACGTAATAGATGTCATATATCACATACAACAACGTGATAGTTGTCATATATCACATACAACAACGTAATAGTTGTCATATATCACATACAACAATGTAATATATGTCGCATATCACATACAACAACACAATAGTTGTCATATATCACATACAACAACGTAATAGATGTCATATATCACATACAACAACGTGATAGTTGTCATATATCATATAAAACAATGTAATAGATGTCATTTATCACATACAACAATGTAACAGATGTCATATATCACATACAACAACATAATATATGTCATATATCACATACAACAATGTAATAGATGTCATATATCACATACAACAATGTAATAGATGTCATATATCACATACAACAATGTAATAGATGTCATATATCACATACAACAATGTAATATATGTCATATATCACATACAACATTGTAAAAGATGTCATATATCACATACAACAACGCAATAGATGTCATTATCACATACAACAATATAATAGATGTCATATATCACATACAACAATGTAATAGATGTCATATATCACATACAACAACGTAATAGTTGTCATATATCACATACAACAATGTAATATATGTCGCATATCACATACAACAACACAATAGTTGTCATATATCACATACAACAACGTAATAGATGTCATATATCACATACAACAACGTGATAGTTGTCATATATCATATAAAACAATGTAATAGATGTCATTTATCACATACAACAATGTAACAGATGTCATATATCACATACAACAATGTAATATATGTCATATATCACATACAACATTGTAAAAGATGTCATATATCACATACAACAACGTAATAGATGTCATATATCACATACAACAACGCAATAGATGTCATTATCACATACAACAATATAATAGATGTCATATATCACATACAACAATGTAATAGATGTCATATATCACATACAACAATGTAACATAAAAGAGTGAGACAAGTGTATATAAAATTGACATTAAAGAGTATTTGAAGTAAGTGAGGCACACAAATGTTAGCAACATTAGCATAGCTATGTAAGCTAACATTACAGTCCATCACAATCATTTAATTCTTCTCTGCCGGCAGAAACTTCCGTCCCTGAAAGCCTCGTCTACGTCCTCACCTCTGCCAGACTTCAACTGGATCCTTTTCAAAGATATGTACTTCCACCAGGAGTGGATGTTGAAATACTACAAGGAAGGATTCAATGACATTTTTGAAGAAGGTTTACTTGTGTCTTTTTATTTGATTTTACTTTGTAACATGGTAGCAACACAGCATCAATCACACAAATACATTTAATTAGACAACGACAAACATAAACACCATACTTTTTCACAAGTGACCTTAAAATACAAAAACATTTAATATATTTTGAAAAACCTTTTTTTTAACTCTTTGGATTATTTTTGTCCTATAAGTAACTCTAATAATAAAAAAGTTAAATTAATCTTAATCAAGAACTGTGTTAATATATTTATTTATTCATTTAAAGTCAGTAGACTTCAAATGTGTATTTGATCAAATGATATGCCAAGTTTTGAGTTAGTAGTTTTACAGGAAGTTATGTTACTGATCATATTTTAGCAGTTAGTGACGCAAGGAAGTATTCTAGAAGGAAAAGAAAGAGCAGTAGTGAAACATTTATCATGAATTATTACCAGGTTGTTGTTTTACATTTGAAGAAACAATGATTCCTACTCTTCAGCTTGTGTCATGATATAGTAGATTACAATGTTTCACAATAAAGGTTCTGTTACTTGAGATTTAAATATGCATTATACCAATACATCCATTTTCTACCGCTTATTCCCTTTGGGGTCGCGGGGGGCGCTGGAGCCTATCTCAGCTACAATCGGGCGGAAGGCGGGGTACACCCTGGACAATACAAACCCCAAAAGCAGTGAAGTTGTCAGGTTGTGTAAATGGTAAACAAAAAGAGAATACAACAAATCCTTTTCAACTGAATAGACTGCAAAGACAAGATATTTCATGTTCACACTGAGAAACGTTTTGTTATGTTTTGCAAATATTAGCTCTTTTGGAATTTGATGCCTGCAATATGTTTCAAAAAAGCTGGCACAAGTGGCAAAAAAGAATGAGAAAGTTGAAGAATGCTCATCAAAGACTTTTTGGAACATCCCACAGGTGAACAGGCTATTTGGGAACAGGTGGGTGCCATGATTGGGTATAAAATCAGCTTCCATGAAACAAGGACGGGGCGAGGGTCACCACTTTGTCAACAAATGCCTGAGCAAATTGTTTAAGAACAACATTTCTCAACCAGCTATTGCAAGGAATTTCGGGATTTCACCATCTACGCTCCGTAATATCATCAGAAGGTTCAGAGAATCTGGAGAAATCACTGCACGTAAGCCATGATATTACGCACCTTGGATCCCTCAGGCCGTACTGCATAAAAACAGACATCAGTATGTAAAGGATATCACCACATGGGCTCAGGAACACTTCAGAAAACCACTGTCAGTAACTACAGTTGGTTGCTACATCTGTAAGTGCAAGTTAAAACTCTACTATGCAAAGCCAAAGCCATTTATCAACAACACCCAGAAACGCCGCCAGCTTCGCTGGGCCCGAGCTCATCTAAGATGGACTGATGCAAAGTGGAAAAGTGTTCTGTGGTCTGATGAGTCCACATTTCTAATTGTTTTTGGAAACTGTGGACGTCGTGTCCTCCGGACCAAAGAGGAAAGAAACCATCTGGATTGTTCTCGGCGCAAAGTTGAAAAGGCAGCATGTGTGATGGTATGGGGGTGTATTAGTGGCCAAGGCATGGGTAACTTACACATCTGTGAAGGCACCATTAATGTTGAAAGGTACATACAGGTTTTGGAGCAACATATGTTGCCATCCAAGCAACGTTATCATGGACGCCCCTGCTTATTTCAGCGAGACGATTCCAAGCCACGTGTTACAACAGCGTGGCTTTGACTGTTGAACAACTTAAGCTGTACATCAAGCAAGAATGGGAAAGAATTCCACTTCAAAAATGTGTCTCCTTAGTTCCCAAACCTTTACTGAGTGTTGTTAAAAGGAAAGGCCATGCAAAAAAATTAAATAAACAAGTTTCTCAGTGTGAACATGAAATATCTTGTCTTTGCAATCTATTCAATTGAATATAAGTTGAAAAGGATTTGTTGTATTCTCTTTTTATTTACCATTTACACAACGTGACAACTTCACTGCTTTTGGGGTTTGTAATTATTTCATCCTCTGCTGATTTTGTAGTTTTCTTCTCTTACATAAGAACAAATATGAGTTAAAACATGTGTAATGTCGTGCAACCCAACATTCTAGTACACAGTGATGTGGCTGCTTTTCTGTTGACCAATCATTTTTGTTGTTGTTGTTGTTGACAGTGGAAATGGCAAAAATGTGGAAGGTGTGCATTGACAATAATTGTGTGCGTTGTTGTCGTCATGTAGTACAAGACATCGTCTCACGTCTTACCCCCGCCCCGTCGGCCCAGGCAGAAGCAGCGCCCCCGGCCCGTGTCACACCTCCCGTTCAAAGGGAAGCCGCAGGTGAGTCACCATGATGACATCACCACCAACACCAACTGATCACGTGTGTCGACCAGTGTTTGTCAACGTGGGTGATTATGTCATTTCACTTATTGGGTTAATACAAACCAGTAATTATAACCCGCAAATAATGTGTCCTTGTTGAGTGTCAGTGCTGTCTAGAGCTCGGCAGAGAAACCGTGTAATACTCTTCCATACCAGTAGGTGGCAGCAGGTAGATAAGTGCTTTGTAGATGTCGGGAACATGGTGTGTCGTGATCACAATATGCAGACGACAGCGGGAGGCAGGGTGCAGGTAAAAAGGTATCTACGCCAACAATAAACAAAAGGCGAGTACTGCTAAGAAAAGGCATTGAAGCTTAGGGAAGACTATGCAGAACGGAACTAAAACTGAACTGGCTGCAAAGTAAAGAAACACAGAATGCTGGACGACAGCAAAGACTTACAGCGTGTGGCGCAGAGAGTCGTTCTCCGCATTTAATGACATTACCTTGAAAAAGCAACATTTAAGTGAATGTACGACCAAAAAGTAACATTTAAGTGAAAGTACCATTAAAAAGTAGCATTTAAGTGAAAGTACCATTAAAAAGTAACATTTAAATGAAAGTACCATTAAAAAGTAACATTTAAGTGAAAGAACCACTAAAACGTAACATTTAAGTGAAAATAGGAGTAAAAAGTAACATTTAAGTGAAAGTACCATTAAAAGTAGCATTTAAGTGAAAGCACCTTTAAAAAGTAACATTTAAGTGAAAGTACCACTAAAAAGTAACATTAAAGTGAAAGTACCACTAAAAAGTAACATTTAAGTGAAAGTAGGATTAAAAAGTAACATGTAAGTGAAAGTACCATTAAAAAGTAGCATTAAAGTGAAAGTACCATTAAAAAGTAACATTTAAGAGAAAGTACGTTGAAAAAGTAACATTTAAGTGAAAGTACCACTAAAAAGTATTATTTAGTTGAAAGTAGGATTAGAAAGTAACATTTAAGTGAAAGTACCATGAAAAAGTAACATTTAAGTACATTTACCACTAAATAGTAACATTTAAATGAAAGTACCATTAAAAAGTAGAATTTAAGTCAAAGTACCATTAAAAAGTAACATTTAAGTGAAAGTACCATGAAAAAGTAACATTTAAGTACATTTACCACTAAATAGTAACATTTAAATGAAAGTACCATTAAAAAGTAGAATTTAAGTCAAAGTACCATTAAAAAGTAGCATTAAAGTGAAAGTACCATTAAAAAGTAACATTAAAGTGAAAGTACCATTAAAAAGTAACATTTAAGTGAAAGTACCATAAAAAAGTAACATTCAAGTGAAAGTACCATTTAAAAGTCACATTTAAGTGAAAGAACCACTAAAACGTAACATTTAAGTGAAAGTACGACTAAAAAGTAACATTTAAGTGAAAATAGGAGTAAAAAGTAACATTTAAGTGAAAGTACCATTAAAAAGTAGCATTTAAGTGAAAGCACCCTTAAAAAGTAACATTTAAGTGAAAGTACCACTAAAAAGTAACATTAAAGTGAAAGTAGGATTAAAAAGTAACATTTAAGTGAAAGTACCATTAAAAAGTAGCATTAAAGTGAAAGTACCATTAAAAAGTAACATTTAAGAGAAAGTACGTTGAAAAAGTAACATTTAAGTGAAAGTACCATTAAAAAGTAACATTTAATTGAAAGTACCATAAAAAGTAACATTTAAGTGAAAGTACCATTCAAAAGTAACATTCAAGTGAAAGTACCACTAAAAAGTATTATTTAGTTGAAAGTAGGATTAGAAAGTAACATTTAAGTGAAAGTACCATGAAAAAGTAACATTTAAGTGAAAATACCATTAAAAAGTAACATTTAAGAGAAAGTACCATTAAAAAGTAACATTTAAGTGAAAGTACCATTAAAAAGTAACATTTAAGAGAAAGTACCATTAAAAAGTAACATTTAATTGAAAGTACCATAAAAAGTAACATTTAAGTGAAAGTACCTTTAAAAAGTAACTAACATTCAAGTGAAAGTACCACTAAAAAGTATTATTTAGTTGAAAGTTGGATTAGAAAGTAACATTTAAGTGAAAGTACCATGAAAAAGTAACATTTAAGTACATTTACCACTAAATAGTAACATTTAAATGAAAGTACCATTAAAAAGTAGAATTTAAGTCAAAGTACCATTAAAAAGTAGCATTAAAGTGAAAGTACCATTAAAAAGTAACATTAAAGTGAAAGTACCATTACAAAGTAACATTAAAGACTTACAGCGTGTGGAGCAGATGGCGTCCACAAAGTACATCCGTACATGCCATGACAATCAACAATGTCCACACAAAGAAGGATAAAAACTACTGAAATAGTCTTGATTGCTAACACAAAGCAGGTGTGGGGAACAGCACTCAAAGGAAGACATGAAACTGCTACAGGAAAATACCAACAAAACAGGAAAAGCCACCAAAATAGGAGCGCAAGACAAGAAGTGAAACACTACACACAGGAAAACAGCAAAAAAGTCCAACTGAATCTCGGCGTGATGTGACAGGTGGTGACAGTACACCTACTTTGTCCCTTGGTTTAGACAAACACTGGCCTCCAGTGGCCAAGATGTGTCATTACGAAAACATGTTTGTTTTTAATGCACTCTAACTGGCATGTTAACATAAATGAGTCAATGGTAGGTCCTCTGTTCCGTCAGTAGAACCCAATAAATAACCACCCAAAAGCGCCAAGAAAACTTGATTTACATTTGGTGACTTGAATATTAACCAAGTATTAGTGATATTGTTATGTAATGATGTAATATTTGGTTTGCCACCTTTTTAATTCAACGATGCCAGCGTATCACAAAGTCTATGAAAGGCCTTGACTCTTGTTTGATGACTCAATTTATTATTATGACCCAGGAGAGGACTTGCTGCCGGAGCCGGAGGTGACACAGGGTACTCCTCCAGAGTCCAGTTAGTGTTGAGTACAAGGAAGCACCTTCTTCCGATGGATGGAAAACAAAGAGTCATCAAAACAAAGACTTCCAGTCGGCTCATGGACCCACCACCTAGGCCTCCCTCCGCCCTCCCGTGACGATGGACGATGGACTTTTTTGTTTTTTGTTTTTCTGGGATGTCTGGAATCCGTCCCTTAAAGGGGGGGAGGGGGGGGGTTCTGTCATGATCCGTTACCCGGATTATGTCATGTTTAATTTGAGATTCTCTTAGTTGTTTAGTTCTTTTCAGCACCCCTGTTTTTGTGTTCCTTGTTGCCATGGATGCTGATTATTTACCCCTGCCTCTGATTAGTGGTCAGGACGCTCACCTGCGTCCGGTCACTAATCAGAGAGATATGTATTCCTGCCTCACGTCATACTCTGTCTGGCAGTTTTGTTTGCTACACCCAACAGGTTATTTTTGCTTCTAGTTCCCGTGTTGGCTAGTCCTGGTCTAAGCTTTTCTCTAGCTTTCCGTTCCTATTTTTGTATTCTTGCCTTGTTATGGTAATAAATCATCTTTCTTACCTGCGGATCGTCAATGATTGTTGAGAAGAATCATTTTATTTTTGATTTTATTGTGTTGCCAAACATCACACTGAATAATCATTGAAAAGAATAACGTACAACTCCAAACCAACGACACTTGAAATAACAATACACACTTCAACACACAAATTCAACACATGCATGAAAAAAAAGGACAAACAAAATTGAAAAATATCAATAAGAGTATCAATAATAATGATAAAATGAACATCAATATTAGTGAATAAGAACATTAAACAACAATAAACAAACACATCACTATGTCAGGTTCAAAGACTGATGACATCTAATAATCAGACAAGAAGCAAGGAATCATGCAGAGACAGAGTTCAATTTAGCTCATGAGGAGACACGTGTTTTGGGCTGTATTCTAGTTACAGATCCAAACTATGTTCTAAAAGTCAAGCCCGCGTGCCACCTCTATTTATTTGGAAGGTCCCTGTTACATCACTGAAGCTGTCGCTGAGGGAAGGGGGTAATCTCGACAACTCCAGTTGGACACAATATATGATTATAGAATAAATGAAAATTAATTGACGCTGGAGATATCGTCTTGTCTCTGCTCTGTCTGCGTCACGGCGGTGTTCGGCCTTGGCAGTCAGCAGGCCGAGGCTGGACACAATACCGATAAAGCCGGCTTTTGGATTGCCAGCTTGCACAGATACAAAAATACCACTTCAGCACAATTGACAATAATTTATAGCAACAACCTTTAAGCATAAAGTTATGATGATAATATATACATAATTATTCTAACATTTCCCTCCTGTTTATCACATAACTTCCCCAGAATCTTTTTATCCCCAATAACTTCCTCTTGCAATTTTCAGTTAAAAGTTCATTTCTTTAGGGCCAAGCTATGTTTACACTCAGAGTTCAACATCATCATATTTCTTCTATATATACCTGTATATAATCACCAGGGTCTGGAAACAGATCAGGAACACCGCCCAGGTAGGTATCCTCATCATCAGATTCATCTTTCTTGTCGTCCGCCAGAAGGTGCATCTCAACAGTTTTATCATCTGCTGGGCTAATCGCTGTTGTAATCAGAGAACGCAGACAGGGAATACAACAACACAACGTCAGTATCGCTGCAAACGCAGCCATAGATACTAGAATTGATGATACCAAGGACTTGTATTTACCGAACACATCCAACCATCCATCCCACATAGATGAGTGCTCTTTCATTTTACCGTTGAGGGTGCGGAGGCCTTCCAGTGCTCTGGTCAGGCTATCTTCTGCATCAGTGTAGTTTGGTATGAAGTGCAACAATGTTCACCCAATATTGTGCACACGCGCCGAACGGTTTTGAAAGGCCATAAGGGAGGTTGCGGTGAGTTGATCAGCGACGACTTCAAGTCCGGCCTGCGTCCAATTTCCTAATCTCTGTACGTTGTAGTGGACGTAGTTTATTCTGTCAACATTCTTGTTACACGTACACCACCAGCAGACGGATGATTTGAATCCAGCTGCAACTTCATTTACCAATTTGTACTCGTCAGGTACACCTCTAGGGACACCTATTGTATCGATATAAGTTGGATCTCCAACACTTTGTCAGTTTACATCAGGCTTTTCCAATGTCCGGGTATCAAACTGTTCAGACGTGTTAACAATTTTCGTACAAATATAGACACATTTACTATGTGTAAGCAGTTGTCTGATGATAAGTTTCCTAACTGTTGTCCAGAGTCTAGCATGTTAATGCAGGTGAAATGAGCTTTTGTCACGTGTTTATCAAATATTGGTTTCTGCTTTGTTTCTTTGGTTACAGGCTAGATTTTGTCATATGTAGTGCAATTGCAAAAAGGAGTTGTTTTGCTCATTACTTCAATGAAACTTTTTTTGCCATGAGTAACCAATTAACAGCCAAAGGAGGAACCAATTAATACACACCAGTTGTTACTTTGAACATTTATCCACATCATCAAATGGTACGCTTACAACTGTGACTCCAGCGCGTTTAGTATAGGTGTTCACTCTGGGTTGTTCGGTGTTGGGCATGGTTTGATTTATGCAAACAATCACCGGGAAATATGGGTCTAGTCCACTTGACCATGCCCATATTTGGAAACCGCATCTGGATGTGTTGAACAGTGTGGCATTGGGCGGTCTATTTTGTCCAACAGGGAGTGATATGGTTAACACTAGATTTGGTTATTCAACTTTTAAAGAATTTAGCTTCTTCACTATCTCCCGGGGCCAGTAGTTCATTCATTCATTATCAATAGACAATTCAACTTTAGCAACTAAACACATATTTACACACCTATGCTTGAGAAGGAACATGATGAAGAAAACCTTACATTTCCTGCCCCCTTCAACATAATAAGTAGTCTTACTTAATGGATAGCCCAGATTCACAAGCATACAAACTAAACAAATACATCCAAATATAACAAAAAGAATATACTGTACATCTCACAGGATGATACAAATTAAATACAAAACCAGACACAAAATAAGTAGAATAATAAATATAATATATACTATAATATATATCCTATTTCTGGGGCTGAGGTTGCTGAGGTAGTTAAAAAGCTCCTCGGTGGCAAGGCCCCGGGGGTAGATGAGATCCGCCCGGAGTTCCTTAAGGCTCTGGATGCTGTGGGGCTGTCTTGGTTGACAAGACTCTGCAGCATCGCGTGGACATCGGGGGCGGTACCACTGGATTGGCAGACCGGGGTGGTGGTTCCTCTCTTTAAGAAGGAGAACCGAAGGGTGTGTTCTAACTATCGTGGGATCACACTCATCAGCCTTCCCGGTAAGGTCTATTCAGGTGTACTGGAGAGGAGGCTACGCCGGATAGTCGAACCTCGGATTCAGGAGGAACAGTGTGGTTTTCGTCCTGGTCGTGGAACTGTGGACCAGCTCTATACTCTCGGCAGGGTCCTTGAGGGTGCATGGGAGTTTGCCCAACCAGTCTACATGTGTTTTGTAGACTTGGAGAAGGCATTCGACCGTGTCCCTCGGGAAGTCCTGTGGGGAGTGCTCAGAGAGTACGGGTATCGGACTGTCTGATTGTGGCAGTCCGCTCCCTGTATGATCAGTGCCAGAGCTTGGTCCGCATGGCCGGTAGTAAGTCGGACACGTTTCCGGTGAGGGTTGGACTCCGCCAAGGCTGCCCTTTGTCACCGATTCTGTTCATAACTTTTATGGACAGAATTTCTAGGCGCAGTCAAGGCGTTGAGGGGATCTGGTTTGGTGGTTGCAGGATTAGGTCTCTGCTTTTTGCAGATGATGTGGTCCTGATGGCTTCATCTGGCCAGGATCTTCAGCTCTCACTGGATCGGTTCGCAGCTGAGTGTGAAGCGACTGGGATGAGAATCAGCACCTCCAAGTCCGAGTCCATGGTTCTCGCCCGGAAAAGGGTGCAGTGCCATCTCCGGGTTGGGGAGGAGATCTTGCCCCAAGTGGAGGAGTTCAAGTACCTCGGAGTCTTGTTCACGAGTGAGGGAAGAGTGGATCGTGAGATCGACAGGCGGATCGGTGCGGCGTCTTCAGTAATGCGGACGCTGTATCGATCCGTTGTGGTAAAGAAGGAGCTGAGCCGGAAGGCAAAGCTCTCAATTTACCAGTCGATCTACGTTCCCATCCTCACCTATGGTCATGAGCTTTGGGTTATGACCGAAAGGACAAGATCACGGGTACAAGCGGCCCGAAATGAGTTTCCTCCGCCGGGTGACGGGGCTCTCCCTTAGAGATAGGGTGAGAAGCTCTGTCATCCGGGGGGAGCTCAAAGTAAAGCCGCTGCTCCTCCACATGGAGAGGAGCCAGATGAGGTGGTTCGGGCATCTGGTCAGGATGCCACCCGAACGCCTCCCTAGGGAGGTGTTTAGGGCACGTCCGACCGGTAGGAGGCCGCGGGGAAGACCCAGGACACGTTGGGAAGACTATGTCTCCCGGCTGGCCTGGGAACGCCTCGGGGTCCCACAGGAAGAGCTGGACGAAGTGGCTGGGGAGAGGGAAGTCTGGGCTTCCCTGCTTAGGCTGCTGCCCCCGCGACCCGACCTCGGATAAGCGGAAGAAGATGGATGGATGGATGGACAGTTAAAAAAAAAATCCCACTAAAATGATTGGGGATCCAAAAAGGGTCCCATTCATAAACGTGTTAAAAATAAGTCATACATTTTTTTTTTTTTAACTTTCAACAATTAAATGTCCGGATCAACTTTACATCTATTTGTTGATTACATTTTTAAATTATTTTCATGTTTTTTTGTTCATTTTTTAATGCCATTTTTGTCCAATAAAACTTTGCATGTATTATTTTTTTCCCAAAAAATATTTCAAAGTGTAATATTTAATGTGAAGTAATTCAAGCATTAAATATGTCAATAAATCATAACAACATTGATTTTGATTCATTATTATTTTTTGAGCAAAGATAGTTAAAAAACAACATTGATTTTGATTCTTTTTTTTTTTTTAGCAAAGATAGTTAAAAAAAATTCCCACTAAAATTATTGGGGATCCAAAAAGGGTCCCACTCATAAAAGTGTTAAAATTATTATTTATTACTTCATGTTTTTTTGTTCATTTTTTAATGCCCTTTTTGTCTAGTAAAACTTTGAATATTTTGTTTTCCCCCCAAAAAATATTTCAAAGTGTAATATTTGATGTGAAGTAATTCAAGCATTAAATATGTCAATAAATCATAACAACATTGATTTTGATTCATTATTATTTTTAGAGTAATGACAGTTTTAAAGAACAATTCTACTAAAATGATTGGGGATCCAAAAAGAGTCCCACTCATAAAAGTGTTAAAAATAAGTCATAAATTTTTTTTTTTATCTTTCAACAATTAAATGTCCGGATCAACTTTACATCTATTTGTTGATTACATTTTTAAATTATTTTAATGCTTTTTTGTTAATTTTTAATGCTCTTTTTGTCGAATAAAACTTTGCATATTTTGCCCCCCCCCCAAAAAAAATATTTCAAAGTGTAATATTTGATGTGAAGTAATTAAAGCATTAAATATGTCAATAAATCATAACAACATTGATTTGATTCATTTTTTTTTTTGAGCAAAGATAGTTAAAAAAAATTCCCACTAAAATGATTGGGGATCCAAAAAGGGTCCCACTCATAAAAGTGTTAAAAATAAGTAATAACTTTTAAAAAATTTTTACTTTCAACAATTAAATTTCTGGATCAACTTTACATCATTTGGTTGATTACAATTTTTTAAAATTATTTTCATGTTTTTTTGTTAATTTTTTAATGCCCTTTTTGTCCAATAAAACTTTGCATATTTTGTTTTCCCCCCAAAAAATATTTCAAAGTGTAATATTTGATGTATAGTAATTGGAGCCTTAAATATGTCAATAATTCATAACAACATTGATTTTGATTCATTTTTATTTTTTGAGCAAACACAGTTAAAAAAAAAAATCCCACTAAAATGATTCGGGATCCAAAAAGGGTCCCATTCATAAACGTGTTAAAAATAAGTCATACATTTTTTTTTTTTAACTTTCAACAATTAAATGTCCGGATCAACTTTACATCTATTTGTTGATTACATTTTTTAAATTATTTTTATGTTTTTTGTTCATTTTTTAATGCCCTATTTGTCCAATAAATCTTTGCATATTTTTTGTTTCTCCCCCAAAAATATTTCAAAGTGTAATATTTGATGTGAAGTAATTCAAGCATTAAATATGTCAATAAATCATAACAACATTGATTTTGATTCATTATTATTTTTTGAGCAAAGACAGTAAAAAAAAAAATCACACTAAAATTATTGGGGATCCAAAAAGGGTCCCACTTATAAAAGTGTTAAAAATAAGTAATGCATTTGTTTTGTTTTTTACTTTCAACAATTAAATGTCCGTATCAACTTTACATTTATTTTTTTTATTACATTTTTTTGTTATTTTCATGTTTTTTTGTTCATTTTTTTACGCCATTTTTGTCCAATAAAACTTTGCATATTTAGTTTTTTCCCCAAAAAATATTTCAAAGTGTAATATTTAATGTGAAGTAATCCAAGCATTAAATATGTCAATAAATCATAACAACATTGATTTTGATTCATTATTATGTTTTGAGCGAACACAGTTAAAAAAAAAATCACACTAAAATTATTGGGGATCCAAAAAGGGTCCCACTTATAAAAGTGTTAAAAATAAGTAATGCATTTGTTTTTATTCACTTTCAACAATTAAATGTCCGGATCAACTTTACATCTATTTTTTTATTACATTTTTTTGTTATTTTCATGTTTTTTTGTTCATTTTTTTATGCCATTTTTGTCCAATAAAACTTTGCATATTTTGTTTTCCCCCCAAAAAATATTTCAAAGTGTAATATTTGATGTGAAGTAATTGGAGCCTTAAATATGTCAATAATTCATAACAACATTGATTTGATTCATTATTATTTTTTGACAAAGACAGTTAAAAAAAAAAATCCCACTAAAATTATTTGGGAATCCAAAAAGGGTCCCACTTATAAGTGTTGAAAATAAGTAATGCATTTGTTTTGTTTTTTACTTTCAACAATTAAATGTCCGGATCAACTTTACATTTATTTTTTTTATTACATGTTTTTGTTATTTTCATGTTTTTTTGTTCATTTTTTTTTGTTGCCATTTTTGTCCAATAAAACTTTGCATATTTTGTTTTTCCCCCCAAAAATATTTCAAAGTGTAATATTTGATGTGAATTAATTAAAGCCTTAAATATGTCAATAAATCATAACAACATTGATTTTGATTCATTATTTTTTGTAGAGCAATGACAGTTTTAAAGAACAATTCTACTAAAATGATTGGAGATCCAAAAAGGGTCCCACTCATAAAAGTGTTAAAAATAAGTCATACATTTTTTTTTTTTTTTAACTTTTTTTTTTACTTTCAACAATTAAATGTCCGGATCAACTTTACATCTATTTGTTGATTACAATTTGTTAATATTTTCATGTTTTTTTTGTTCATTTTTTAATGCCCTTTTTGTCCAATAAAACGTTGCATATTTGTGTTTTTTCCATAGAAAACAATCTTTTCCCCCCAAAAAATATTTCAAAGTGTAATATTTGATGTGAAGTAATTAAAGCCTTAAATATGTCAATAATTCATAACAACATTGATTTTGATTCATTATTATTTTTTGAGCAAAGACAGTTAAAAAAAAAAAAAATCCCACTAAAATGATTGGGGATCCAAAAAGGGTCCCACTCATAATCGTGTTAAAAATAAGTCATACATTTTTTTTTTTAATCTTTCAACAATTAAATGTCCGGATCAACTTTACATCTATATGTTGATTACAATTTTTTTAAATTATTATAATGCTTTTTTGTTATTTTTTAATGCTCTTTTTGTCGAATAAAACTTTGCATATTTTGCCCTCCCTCCCCCCAAATATTTCAAAGTGTAATATTTTAAGTGAAGTAATTAAAGCCTTAAATATGTCAATAATTCATAACAACATTGATTTGATAGTTAAACAAAAATCCCACTAAAATGATTGGGGATCCAAAAAGGGTCCCACTCATAAAAGTGTTAAAAATAAGTAATATATATATTTTTTATTACTTTCAACAATTAAATGTCCGGATCAACTTTACATCAATTGGTTGATTACAATTTTTTAAAATTATTTTCACGTTTTTTTGTTAATTTTTTAATGCCCTTTTTGTCCAATAAAACTTTGCATATTTTGATTTTCCCCCCAAAAATATTTCAAAGTGTAATATTTGATGTGAAGTAATTGGAGCCTTAAATATGTCAATAATTCATAACAACATTGATTTTGATTCATTATTATTTTTTGAGCAAAGATAATTGAAAAACAACATTGATTTTGATTCTTTTTTTTTTGAGCAAAGATAGTTAAAAAAAAAAAATCCCACTAAAATTATTGGGGATCCAAAAAGGGTCCCACTCATAAACGTGTTAAAATTATTATTTATTACTTCATGTTTTTTTGTTCATTTTTTAATGCCCTTTTTGTCCAATCAAACTTGGCATATTTTGTTTTTTTCCCCAAAAAATATTTCAAAGTGTAATATTTGATGTGAAGTAATTGGAGCCTTAAATATGTCAATAAATCATAACAACATTGATTTTGATTCATTATTATTTTTAGAGCAATGACAGTTTTAAAGAACAATTCTACTAAAATGATTGGGGATACAAAAAGGGGCCCACTCATAAAAGTGTTAAAATTATGATTTATTATTTTCATGGTTTTTTAGTTCATTTTTTTATTGCCCTTTTTGTCCAATAAAACTTTGAATATTTTGTTTTTCCCCAAAAAGGGTCCCACTCATAAAAGTGTTAAAAATAAGTAATACGTTTTTTTTATTTTTTACTTTCAGCAATTAAATGTCCGGATCAACTT